>NC_079190.1:251349736-251652009 GCF_029499605.1 Hyla sarda | reverse complement strand
TTCAGGCAATATATGGGTTACTGATGCCGCTGTGGGGCCTGGGTCTGGTCATTTCAAATTTTCTCATAGATAGCACCCGCTATCCAAAATCTTTGGTTTAAATTTCTTAATTTATCTTTTAATCTTAGGGTTTGTGAAGGCCTAGTGCCTACTCATGCTACTGGCAACTCCGGGCTGTATCATTCATCCACTATATGGTCTCCTCATTATGCCAACACTTCCATGCTGTGTCATTCAGCCACTATATGGTGTCCTCATGCTTCAGCCTCATCCAAGCTGTGTCATTCAGCCACTATATGGTGTCCTCATGCTGACAACATGTCCATGCTGTGTCATTAAGCCACTATATGGTCTCCTCATGCTGACAACACCTCCATGCTGTGTCATTCAGCCACTATATCGTGTCCTCATGCTTCAGCTTCATCCAAGCTGTGTCATTCAGCCCCTATATGGTGTCCTCATGCTGCCAACACCTCCACACTGTGCCATTTAGCCACTATATGGTGTCCTCATGCTGACAACATGTCCATGCTGTGTCATTCAGCCACTATATGGTGTCCTCATGCTGCCAACATGTCCATGTTGTGCCATTTAGCCACTATATGCTGTCCTCATGCTGACAACACCTCCATGCTGTGTCATTCTGCCACTATATGGTGTCCTCATGCTTCAGCTTCATCCAAGCTGTGTCATTCAGCCACTATATGGTGTCCTTATGCTGCCAACACCTCCACACTGTGCCATCCAGCCACTATATGGTGTCCTCATGCTGCCAACACCTCCATGTTGTGTAATTCAGCCACTATATGGTGTCCTCATGCTTCAGCCCCATCCAAGCTGTGTCATTCAGCCACTATATGGTGTCCTCATGCTGACAACATGTCCATGCTGTGTCATTCAGCCACTATATGGTGTCCTCATGCTGCCAACATGTCCATGCTGTGTCATTAAGCCACTATATGGTCTCCTCATGCTGACAACACCTCCATTCTGTGTCATTCAGCCACTATATGGTGTCCTGATGCTTCAGCCTCATCCAAGCTGTGTCATTCAGCCACTATATGGTGTCCTCATGCTGCCAACACCTTCACACTGTGCCATTCAGCCACTATATGGTGTCCTCATGATGCCAACACCTCCATTCTGTGTCATTGAACCACTATATGGTGTCCTCCTGCTTCAGCCTCATCCAAGCTGTGTCATTCAGCCACTATATGGTGTCATCATGCTGCCAACACCTCCACACTGTGCCATTCAGCCACTATAGGGTGTCCTCATGCTGCCAACACCTCCATTCTGTGTCATTGAGCCACTATATGGTGTCCTCATGCTTCAGCCTCATCCAAGCTGTGTCATTCAGCCACTATATCGTGTCTTCATGCTTCCAACACCTCCACGCTGTGCCATTCAGCCACTAAAAGGTCTCCTCATGCTGCCAACACCTCCACGCTGTCATTCAGTCACTATATGGTCTCCTGACACTGATGCCACCACCAGGCTCTGTCATTGTGCTGCTGTGCGGCAGTGATTCTAAAAGCAATGCCGGTAATCTGCATGTTATTCTGAATAACAGTATTATTTCACTACCCCAGCACACTCCATATGTGTTTTAGAACACAGCAAAGTGTTCTATACCCCTATAGAGGCTGTATGTAGGCTAGAAATAGCCTTTTTAATATAGATTCGCCGTGAAAAAATTCGGATCGAAACAAACTTTTCCGGAAAATTCGGCGAATCGGCCAAATCGAATTTTTGAAAAGTTCACTCATCTCTAGGAATAAACTATATGAACAATATACGAATAATAGTACTCCATAAGGAATTAATAAAAGGACTAATAAAAGCATATATATGTGTAGTTACATAATATTATATCTATTTTGCTAAATCCAGAACAAATTATCTATCCTATCAGCTGTCCCAGAAACGTACAATGCAGGAATAATGATGCCCAATCTAGAAAGGAATCCTACAATAATGTAGTGGAACAGAATAGAGAAGAAACTAACCTAAGGTTAGAAATCCGGAGCATGCACAAATATGGAGGATATCGGTGAGAGTTAAAGTCCACACGCATGCGCGGATACATAGAATAGCGCAGGAATACGCAATGACGCATGGGCCGTGATACAGGTCACATGGAACAGACCTGTATGTGATCGGCTTATCACATGATCCCAACAAAGGAACACGTGAAAAGTGAAATGGCATTCAGTGATTGGTGTAGTAGACCAGAAGGGACGTGACGAAAGCAACGGAAGTGACGTCACAATAAAAATCTATAAATAGACAAGTGTGGGAAATTTTTCGCTTTTAGCCTACTGCCCTTGACAAAGCCAGTTCTCTGGCGAAACGTTGGGGAGGCTGCTGAATATTTTAGACATTGACTCTCTATAGGGAATGTAATACAAATAATAGGATGAGCCTATATTGGACTTTATAAGAGCTCCTGACACCAGGGGTGGATAGTAGAGGGGGCATAAAGCCAGATAGATTGGAGGATGCATGAGACCCCCAATTAGTACATAAGGTGTGAGAGACCTTAATGTCCCCCTCATCTTAGTAAACCACTAACCAGCGGATGCTGGAATATGGACCAGGAATGTGTCCATTGGCCAATAGTAATACATTACGATTAGTAGTGCAAGAGAGATCTCTGATAGTTCTAATCACTGTTATAAACCCATTTACATATAATTTGATTTTAGAGCATACCAATAAAGAGTAATTTTAGTGAAACCCTAGTTAAGGGTGTTAGTCCCAGAGGAGGGTTAGCGCTCAAAAGGGTTTTGGAATTTATTGACTGGTAGAGATGAGCGAACTTTTCAAAAATTCGCTTCGGCCGATTAGCCAACTTTTTCTGAAAAGTTTTTTTTCGGGTCGAATAGATTTGCAGCGAAACAGCATTAAAAACGGCTATTTCTGGCCTACAGAGAGCTCCAATAGGGGTGTAGAACACTTTGCCTTGCTGTAACACGCATAGGGAGTGTGCTAGGTTAAGGAAATTATACTGTTATTCACTTTGGCATGCAGATTACATGTATTGCTATGAGAATCACTGCTGTAGAGAGTCTATGTAGCAGCAGGGATATTATAAGGTGTCAAAATTGACATATGTCATATTTAATGTAATTTGATGTGAAAATTTAATTTTTACATTACCCATTCTGGCGAGCATCGAGCTGGCAGTCCTCTGGCAGGAGAGATACCACCTGTTCCAACCCCTGCCTCTCAGTGCCCCCTTGATTATAAAAGTACAACTGTTTCATTTAATTAGTTATGGTTCATTGCTATTGCTCCAACATGTTTCATTGGGTTCTTGTGATAATTCCACAGGTCATATGACCTCGAGGGCCAAAGGGCCTCAGTCTTGAAAAAATGACAACCCCTAAGATTAAAAGATAAGTGTTGAAATCTCTATTGAAGATGAATGTTAGCTAGTGCTACCATCAAAAACATTTGGGCCCAGGTCCAGCAGCAACAGTAAGCCAAGTAGTTCCTGAAACACACAGAGTAGAGCAGGAAGCAGCATGCGTACACAAGAGAGGTGCACAACCCGTAACATTAAAAGGTGAATGTTTAAATCTCTATTGAAGATGCATGTTAGCTAATGCTACCATCCAAAAATTTAAGGCCCAAGTCCAGAAGCATCAGTAAGCCAAGTAGTTTCTGAAAGATACAGGAGCAGTCAGGAGCAGGCATCAGCAGTACATCCGAGGGTTTCATAACCCCTTACATTGAAAGATCAATGTTGAAATCTCAATTAAGCATTAATGTTAGCTAGTGGTACTATAACATATATTGACTTAATATCCCAGTCCCAGCAGCATCAGAAAACGATATATTGTCTGAATGACACAGCCTGGAGGTGGGGAAAGCATAAGGAGCCCATATAGTGTCTGAATGGTACAGCCTGAAGGTGGCTGAAGCATGAGGAGACCATATAGTGGCTGAATGACACAGCGTGGAGGTGTTGGCAGCATGAACAGACCATAAAGTGTCTGAATGGCACAACCAGGATTTGGCAGCAGCATGAGTAGACACTATGCCTTCACAATCCCTAAGATTAAAAGATGAATTCAGAAATTTAAACCAAAGATTTTGGATAGTTGGTGCTACCTACCATAACAAAATTTTTATTCCCAGACCCAGGCCCAGCAGCAGTATCAGTAAACCATATTGTCACGATTCGGCTGGCTGGAGGTGGATCCTCTGTGCCAGAGAGGGATTGGCGTGGACCGTGCTGGTGGACCGGTTCTAAGTTGCTACTGGTATTCACCAGAGCCCGCCGCAAAGCGGGATGGTCTTGCAGCGGCGGTAGCAACCAGGTCGTATCCACCAGCAATGGCTCAACCTCTCTGACTGCTGAAGATAGGCGCGGTACAAGGGAGTAGACAAGAGCAAGGTCGGACGTAGCAGAAGGTCAGGGCAGGCAGCAAGGATCGTAGTCAGGGGCAACGGCAGGAGGTCTGGAACACAGGCTAGGAACACACAAGGGAACGCTTTCACTGGCACAATGGCAACAAGATCCGGCGAGGGAGTGCAGGGGAAGTGAGGTATAAGTAGGGAGTGCACAGGTGAGAATACTGATTAGGCCTGCTGCGCCAATCAGTGGCGCAGCGGCCCTTTAAATGGCAGAGACCCGGCGCGCGCGCGCCCTAAGGAGCGGGGCCGCGCACGCCGGGACAACACAGACAGGGAACGGGTCAGGTACGGGAGCCGAGATGCGCATCGCGAGCGAGCGCGTCCCGCATCGCGAATCGCATCCCGGCTGGGAGTAATATCGCAGCGCACCCGGTCAGCAGGTCTGACCGGGGCGCTGCGAATGAGAGAACGCTGCGAGCGCTCCGGGGAGGAGCGGGGACCCGGAGCGCTCGGCGTAACAGTACCCCCCCCCTTGGGTCTCCCCCTCTTTTTGGAGCCTGAGAACCTGAGGATAAGACTTTTGTCCAGGATGTTGTCCTCAGATTTCCAGGATCTCTCCTCAGGGCCGCAATTCTCCCAGTCGACCAAGAAGAATCTTTTACCTCTGACCGTTTTGGATGCTAGAATCTCCTTCACAGAAAAGACGTCAGAAGATCCGGAAACTGGAGTGGGAGAAACAACTTTGGGAGATAAGCGGTTAAGGATGAGTGGTTTAAGGAGAGAGACATGGAAGGCATTGGGAATACGTAGAGAAGGAGGAAGAAGGAGTTTGTAAGAGACAGGGTTGATCTGGCATTTGATTTTGAAAGGACCAAGATAGCGTGGTCCCAGTTTGTAACTGGGGACACGAAAGCGGACATATTTAGCGGAGAGCCATACCTTGTCTCCGGGAGCAAAAATGGGGGGAGTTCTTCTTTTTTATCAGCAAATCTTTTCATCCGGGATGAAGCCTGTAAAAGAGAATTTTGGGTCTCTTTCCATATGGTGGAAAGATCACGAGTCACTTCATCCACAGCGGGCAAACCAGAGGGCAAGGGAGTAGGGAGGGGAGGAAGAGGGTGACGGCCGTACACCACGAAAAATGGGGATTTAGCAGAAGATTCGGAGACTCTGAAGTTGTATGAGAATTCGGCCCATGGTAGAAGATCTGCCCAGTCATCCTGGCGGGAGGAAACAAAATGCCGTAAATAGTCACCCAGGACCTGATTAACTCTTTCTACTTGCCCATTGGATTGGGGATGATAAGAAGAAGAGAAGTTTAATTTGATCTTGAGCTGTTTACAGAGGGCCCTCCAGAATTTAGACACAAATTGGACGCCTCTATCTGAGACGATATGCGTGGGCAAACCGTGAAGGCGAAAAATGTGTATAAAAAATTGCTTTGCCAACTGAGGCGCTGAAGGAAGACCAGGAAGAGGAATAAAATGTGCCATCTTGGAAAATCAACGACCACCCAAACAACTGTGTTGCCACGGGATGAGGGCAAGTCCGTAATAAAGTCCATACCAATCTGTGACCAAGGCTGTTCAGGAACAGGCAGAGGATGAAGGAGACCAGCAGGCTTCTGGCGAGGAGTCTTATCCCGGGCACAGACAGTACAGGCCCGCACGAAATCAATAACATCAGTCTCCAGAGTCGGCCACCAATAAAATCGAGAGATGAGTTGCAAGGATTTTTTGATGCCCACATGGCCTGCGAGGTGGGAGGAGTGTCCCCATTTGAGAATCCCGAGACGCTGGCGTGGAGAAACGAAGGTCTTCCCTGGAGGAGTTTGCCTGATGGAAGCTGGAGAAGTGGAGATCAGACAGTCCGGAGGAATGATGTGTTGCGGAGAGACCTCTACTTCAGAGGCATCAGAAGAACGAGAGAGGGCATCGGCCCTAATGTTCTTGTCAGCAGGGCGAAAATGGATTTCAAAGTTAAAACGGGCAAAGAACAACGACCACCTAGCCTGTCGAGGGTTCAGTCGTTGGGCAGACTGGAGGTAGGAGAGATTCTTGTGATCAATGTATATGATAGCTGGAAATTTTGATCCCTCCAGCAGGTGCCTCCATTCCTCAAGCGCCAATTTAATGGCCAGTAGTTCTCGATCCCCGATGGAATAGTTTCTCTCCGCCGGGGAGAAGGTCCTAGAAAAAAAACCACAAGTCACAGCATGCCCGGAAGAATTTTTTTGTAGAAGGACAGCTCCAGCTCCCACTGAGGAGGCATCTACCTCCAATAGGAAGGGTTTAGATGGGTCAGGTCTGGAGAGCACGGGAGCGGAAGAAAAGGCAGACTTGAGATGTTTAAATGCGTCTTCCGCTTGGGGGGACCAGGACTTGGGATTGGCATTTTTCTTGGTTAAAGCCACGATAGGAGCCACAATAGTGGAAAAGTGTGGAATAAACTGTCTGTAATAATTGGCGAACCCCAAAAAACGTTGGATAGCACGGAGTCCGGAGGGGCGTGGCCAATCTAAGACGGCAGAGAGTTTATCTGGGTCCATTTGTAGTCCCTGGCCAGAGACCAAGTATCCTAGGAAAGGAAGAGATTGACATTCAAAGAGACATTTCTCCATTTTGGCATAAAGTTGATTGTCACGAAGTCTCTGAAGAACCATGCGGACATGCTGGCGGTGTTCTTCTAAGTTGGCAGAAAAAATCAGAATATCGTCCAGATAAACCACAACACAGGAATATAGGAGATCACGAAAAATGTCATTAACAAAGTCTTGGAAGACGGCAGGGGCGTTGCATAGGCCAAAGGGCATGACCAGATACTCAAAGTGTCCATCTCTGGTGTTAAATGCGGTCTTCCATTCGTCCCCCTCCCTGATGCAGATGAGATTATAAGCACCTCTTAAGTCCAGTTTGGTAAAGATGTGGGCACCTTGTAAGCGATCAAAGAGTTCCGAGATAAGAGGTAAGGGGTAGCGGTTTTTTACCGTGATTTTATTAAGTCCGCGGTAATCAATACAAGGACGTAGGGAGCCATCTTTTTTGGACACAAAAAAAAATCCAGCTCCGGCAGGAGAGGAGGACTTGCGGATAAACCCCTTTTTTAAATTCTCCTGGATGTACTCCGACATGGCAAGAGTCTCTGGAGCAGACAGAGGATAGATTCTGCCCCGGGGTGGGGTAGTACCCGGGAGGAGGTCAATAGGACAGTCATAAGGCCTGTGAGAAGGCAAAGTCTCAGCTTGCTTTTTGCAAAAAACGGCAGAATAGTCCATATAAGCCTTAGGAAGACCGGATACAGGGGGAACCACAGGGTCACAGCAAGGAGTACTGGGCACCGATTTAAGACAGTCCTTGTGACAAGAAGTACCCCAGTTCTTGATTTCTCCTGTGGACCAATCAAGGGTTGGGGAATGGCGTTGAAGCCACGGTAATCCAAGAAGAATTTCAGAAGTGCAGTTGGAGAGGACCAAAAATTCAATTTTTTCGTGATGAGGTCCGATGCACATTAGGATAGGTTCCGTGCGGTAACGCACGGTACAGTCAAATCTTTCATTGTTAACAGAATTGATGTAGAGGGGTCTGGCGAGACTGGTCACCGGGATGTTGAACCTGTTGATGAGAGAGGCCAAAATAAAATTTCCTGCAGATCCGGAATCCAAGAAGGCCGTAGCAGAGAAGGAGAAGGTAGAGGAAGATATCCGCACAGGCACAGTAAGGCGTGGAGAAGCAGAGTAGACATCAAGAACTGTCTCATCTTTGTGCGGAGTCAGCATACGTCTTTCCAGGCGGGGAGGACGGATAGGACAATCTTTCAAGAAGTGTTCGGTACCGGCACAATACAGGCATAGGTTCTCCATGCGGCGTCGTGTCCTCTCTTGAGGTGTCAAGCGAGACCGGTCAACTTGCATAGCCTCCACGGCGGGAGGCACAGGAACGAATTGCAGAGGACCAGAGGAGAGAGGAGCCGGGGAGAGAAACCGCCTCGTGCGAACAAAGTCCATATCCTGGCGGAGCTCCTGACGCCTTTCGGAAAAACGCATGTCAATGCGGGTGGCAAGATGAATAAGTTCATGCAGGTTAGCAGGAATTTCTTGTGCGGCCAGCACATCTTTAATGTTGCTGGATAGGCCTTTTTTAAAGGTCGCGCAGAGGGCCTCATTATTCCAGGATAATTCGGAGGCAAGAGTACGGAATTGGATGGCGTACTCGCCAACAGAAGAATTACCCTGGACCAGGTTCAGCAGGGCAGTCTCAGCAGAAGAGGCTCGGGCAGGTTCCTCAAAGACACTTCGGATCTCCGTGAAGAAGGAGTGTACAGAGGCAGTGACGGGGTCATTGCGGTCCCAGAGCGGTGTGGCCCATGACAGAGCTTTCCCAGACAGAAGGCTGACTACGAAAGCCACCTTAGACCTTTCAGTTGGAAACTGGTCCGACATCATCTCCAAGTGCAGGGAACATTGCGAAAGAAAGCCACGGCAAAACTTAGAGTCCCCATCAAATTTATCCGGCAAGGATAATCGTAAGCCGGAAGCGGCCACTCGCTGCGGAGGAGGTGCAGGAGCTGGCGGAGGAGATTGTTGCTGGAGCTGTGGTAATAGCTGCTGTAGCATCACGGTCAGTTGAGGCAGCTGGTGACCTTGTTGCTCTATCTGTTGCGACTGCTTGGCGACCACCGTGGTGAGGTCGGCAACAACTGGCAGTGGGACTTCAGCGGGATCCATGGCCGGATCTACTGTCACGATTCGGCTGGCTGGACATGGATCCTCTGTGCCAGAGAGGGATTGGCGTGGACCATGCTGGTGGACCGGTTCTAAGTTGCTACTGGTATTCACCAGAGCCCGCCGCAAAGCGGGATGGTCTTGCAGCGGCGGTAGCAACCAGGTCGTATCCACCAGCAACGGCTCAACCTCTCTGACTGCTGAAGATAGGCGCGGTACAAGGGAGTAGACAAGAGCAAGGTCGGACGTAGCAGAAGGTCAGGGCAGGCAGCAAGGATCGTAGTCAGGGGCAACGGCAGGAGGTCTGGAACACAGGCTAGGAACACACAAGGGAACGCTTTCACTGGCACAATGGCAACAAGATCCGGCGAGGGAGTGCAGGGGAAGTGAGGTATAAGTAGGGAGTGCACAGGTGAGAATACTGATTAGGCCTGCTGCGCCAATCAGTGGCGCAGCGGCCCTTTAAATGGCAGAGACCTGGCGCGCGCGCGCCCTAAGGAGCGAGGCCGCGCGCGCCGGGACAACACAGACGGGGAACGGGTCAGGTACGGGAGCCGAGATGTGCATCGCGAGCGAGCGCGTCCCGCATCGCGAATCGCATCCCGGCTGGGAGTAATATCGCAGCGCACCCGGTCAGCAGGTCTGACCGGGGCGCTGCGAATGAGAGAACGCTGCGAGCGCTCCGGGGAGGAGCGGGGACCCGGAGCGCTCGGCGTAACAGTACCCCCCCCTTGGGTCTCCCCCTCTTTTTGGAGCCTGAGAACCTGAGGATAAGACTTTTGTCCAGGATGTTGTCCTCAGATTCCCAGGATCTCTCCTCAGGGCCGCAATTCTCCCAGTCGACCAAGAAGAATCTTTTACCTCTGACCGTTTTGGATGCTAGAATCTCCTTCACAGAAAAGACGTCAGAAGATCCGGAAACTGGAGTGGGAGAAACAACTTTGGGAGAGAAGCGGATAAGGATGAGTGGTTTAAGGAAAGAGACATGGAAGGCATTGGGAATACGTAGAGAAGGAGGAAGAAGGAGTTTGTAAGAGACAGGGTTGATCTGGCACTTGATTTTGAAAGGACCAAGATAGCGTGGTCCCAGTTTGTAACTGGGGACACGAAAGCGGACATATTTAGCGGAGAGCCATACCTTGTCTCCGGGAGCAAAAATGGGGGGAGTTCTTCTTTTTTATCAGCAAATCTTTTCATCCGGGATGAAGCCTGTAAAAGAGAATTTTGGGTCTCTTTCCATATGGTGGAAAGATCACGAGTCACTTCATCCACAGCGGGCAAACCAGAGGGCAAGGGAGTAGGGAGGGGAGGAAGAGGGTGACGGCCGTACACCACGAAATATGGGGATTTAGCAGAAGATTCGGAGACTCTGAAGTTGTATGAGAATTCGGCCCATGGTAGAAGATCTGCCCAGTCATCCTGGCGGGAGGAAACAAAATGCCGTAAATAGTCACCCAGGACCTGATTAACTCTTTCTACTTGCCCATTGGATTGGGGATGATAAGAAGAAGAGAAGTTTAATTTGATCTTGAGCTGTTTACAGAGGGCCCTCCAGAATTTAGACACGAATTGGACGCCTCTATCTGAGACGATATGCGTGGGCAAACCGTGAAGGCGAAAAATGTGTATAAAAAATTGCTTTGCCAACTGAGGCGCTGAAGGAAGACCAGGAAGAGGAATAAAATGTGCCATCTTGGAAAATCGATCAACGACCACCCAAACAACTGTGTTGCCACGGGATGAGGGCAAGTCCGTAATAAAGTCCATACCAATCTGTGACCAAGGCTGTTCAGGAACAGGCAGAGGATGAAGGAGACCAGCAGGCTTCTGGCGAGGAGTCTTATACCGGGCACAGACAGTACAGGCCCGCACGAAATCAATAACATCAGTCTCCAGAGTCGGCCACCAATAAAATCGAGAGATGAGTTGCAAGGATTTTTTGATGCCCACATGGCCTGCGAGGTGGGAGGAGTGTCCCCATTTGAGAATCCCGAGACCCTGGCGTGGAGAAACGAAGGTCTTCCCTGGAGGAGTTTGCCTGATGGAAGCTGGAGAAGTGGAGATCAGACAGTCCGGAGGAATGATGTGTTGCGGAGAGACCTCTACTTCAGTAGCATCAGAAGAACGAGAGAGGGCATCGGCCCTAATGTTCTTGTCAGCAGGGCGAAAATGGATTTCAAAGTTAAAACGGGCAAAGAACAACGACCACCTAGCCTGGCGAGGGTTCAGTCGTTGGGCAGACTGGAGGTAGGAGAGATTCTTGTGATCAATGTATATGATAGCTGGAAATTTTGATCCCTCCAGCAGGTGCCTCCATTCCTCAAGCGCCAATTTAATGGCCAGTAGTTCTCGATCCCCGATGGAATAGTTTCTCTCCGCCGGGGAGAAGGTCCTAGAAAAAAAACCACAAGTCACAGCATGCCCGGAAGAATTTTTTTGTAGAAGGACAGCTCCAGCTCCCACTGAGGAGGCATCTACCTCCAATAGGAAGGGTTTAGATGGGTCAGGTCTGGAGAGCACGGGAGCGGAAGAGAAGGCAGACTTGAGATGTTTAAATGCGTCTTCCGCTTGGGGGGACCAGGACTTGGGATTGGCATTTTTCTTGGTTAAAGCCACGATAGGAGCCACAATAGTGGAAAAGTGTGGAATAAACTGTCTGTAATAATTGGCGAACCCCAAAAAACGTTGGATAGCACGGAGTCCGGAGGGGCGTGGCCAATCTAAGACGGCAGAGAGTTTATCTGGGTCCATTTGTAGTCCCTGGCCAGAGACCAAGTATCCTAGGAAAGGAAGAGATTGACATTCAAAGAGACATTTCTCCATTTTGGCATAAAGTTGATTGTCACGAAGTCTCTGAAGAACCATGCGGACATGCTGGCGGTGTTCTTCTAAGTTGGCAGAAAAAATCAGAATATCGTCCAGATAAACCACAACACAGGAATATAGGAGATCACGAAAAATGTCATTAACAAAGTCTTGGAAGACGGCAGGGGCGTTGCATAGGCCAAAGGGCATGACCAGATACTCAAAGTGTCCATCTCTGGTGTTAAATGCGGTCTTCCATTCGTCCCCCTCCCTGATGCGGATGAGATTATAAGCACCTCTTAAGTCCAGTTTGGTAAAGATGTGGGCACCTTGTAAGCGATCAAAGAGTTCCGAGATAAGAGGTAAGGGGTAGCGGTTTTTTACCGTGATTTTATTAAGTCCGCGGTAATCAATACAAGGACGTAGGGAGCCATCTTTTTTGGACACAAAAAAAAATCCAGCTCCGGCAGGAGAGGAGGACTTGCGGATAAACCCCTTTTTTAAATTCTCCTGGATGTACTCCGACATGGCAAGAGTCTCTGGAGCAGACAGAGGATAGATTCTGCCCCGGGGTGGGGTAGTACCCGGGAGGAGGTCAATAGGACAGTCATAAGGCCTGTGAGGAGGCAAAGTCTCAGCTTGCTTTTTGCAAAAAACGGCAGAATAGTCCATATAAGCCTTAGGAAGACCGGATACAGGGGGAACCACAGGGTCACGGCAAGGAGTACTGGGCACCGATTTAAGACAGTCCTTGTGACAAGAAGTACCCCAGTTCTTGATTTCTCCTGTGGACCAATCAAGGGTTGGGGAATGGCGTTGAAGCCACGGTAATCCAAGAAGAATTTCAGAAGTGCAGTTGGAGAGGACCAAAAATTCAATTTTTCGTGATGAGGTCCGATGCACATTAGGATAGGTTCCGTGCGGTAACGCACGGTACAGTCAAATCTTTCATTGTTAACAGAATTGATGTAGAGGGGTCTGGCGAGACTGGTCACCGGGATGTTGAACCTGTTGATGAGAGAGGCCAAAATAAAATTTCCTGCAGATCCGGAATCCAAGAAGGCCGTAGCAGAGAAGGAGAAGGTAGAGGAAGATATCCGCACAGGCACAGTAAGGCGTGGAGAAGCAGAGTAGACATCAAGAACTGTCTCATCTTTGTGCGGAGTCAGCATACGTCTTTCCAGGCGGGGAGGACGGATAGGACAATCTTTCAAGAAGTGTTCGGTACCAATACACAGTGTTCGGCACAATACAGGCATAGGTTCTCCATGCGGCGTTGTGTCCTCTCTTGAGGTGTCAAGCGAGACCGGTCAACTTGCATAGCCTCCACGGCGGGAGGCACAGGAACGAATTGCAGAGGACCAGAGGAGAGAGGAGCCGGGGAGAGAAACCGCCTCGTGCGAACAAAGTCCATATCCTGGCGGAGCTCCTGACGCCTTTCGGAAAAACACATGTCAATGCAGGTGGCAAGATGAATAAGTTCATGCAGGTTAGCAGGAATTTCTCGTGCGGCCAGCACATCTTTCATGTTGCTGGATAGGCCTTTTTTAAAGGTCGCGCAGAGGGCCTCATTATTCCAGGATAATTCGGAGGCAAGAGTACGGAATTGGATGGCGTACTCGCCAACAGAAGAATTACCCTGGACCAGGTTCAGCAGGGCAGTCTCAGCAGAAGAGGCTCGGGCAGGTTCCTCAAAGACACTTCGGATCTCCGTGAAGAAGGAGTGTACAGAGGCAGTGACGGTGTCATTGCGGTCCCTGAGCGATGTGGCCCATGACAGAGCTTTCCCAGACAGAAGGCTGACTACGAAAGCCACCTTAGACCTTTCAGTTGGAAACTGGTCCGACATCATCTCCAAGTGCAGGGAACATTGCGAAAGAAAGCCACGGCAAAACTTAGAGTCCCCATCAAATTTATCCGGCAAGGATAATCGTAAGCCGGAAGCGGCCACTCGCTGCGGAGGAGGTGCAGGAGCTGGCGGAGGAGATTGTTGCTGGAGCTGTGGTAATAGCTGCTGTAGCATCACGGTCAGTTGAGGCAGCTGGTGACCTTGTTGCGCTATCTGTTGCGACTGCTGGGCGACCACCGTGGTGAGGTCGGCGACAACTGGCAGTGGGACTTCAGCGGGATCCATGGCCGGATCTACTGTCACGATTCGGCTGGCTGGAGGTGGATCCTCTGTGCCAGAGAGGGATTGGCGTGGACCATGCTGGTGGACCGGTTCTAAGTTGCTACTGGTATTCACCAGAGCCCGCCGCAAAGCGGGATGGTCTTGCAGCGGCGGTAGCAACCAGGTCGTATCCACCAGCAACGGCTCAACCTCTCTGACTGCTGAAGATAGGCGCGGTACAAGGGAGTAGACAAGAGCAAGGTCGGACGTAGCAGAAGGTCAGGGCAGGCAGCAAGGATCGTAGTCAGGGGCAACGGCAGGAGGTCTGGAGTTGGCTGACGCATGAGGAGACCCCAGGGCTTCACAATCCCCGCCAAAAAAACACAAGAATTTTTTTAATTTAAATTGAAGATTTTGGATAGCTGGTGCTACCTACCATAACAAAATTTTTATTCCCAGACCCAGTCCCAGCTGCAGTATCAGTAAACCATATATTGCCTGAATGACACAGCCTGGAGTTGGCTGAAGTATGAGGAGACCCCAGGGCTTCACAATTCCCCCCAAAAAACACAAACGTTTTTGAAATTTAAAATTAAGATTTTGGATAGCTATTTTAAATTAAGAATTTGAATAGCTAGTAATACCTACCATAACAACAGTTTTATTCTCAGCCCCAGCAGCGGTATCAGTAAACCATATATTGCCTGAATGGCACAGCCTGCAGTTGGCTGAAGCAGGAGTACACACCAGGGCTTCAAAATCCCCAAGAAAAAACACAAACATTTTTGAAATTTAAAATTAAGATTTTGGATAGCTATTTTAAATTAAGATTTTGAACAGCTAGTGCTACATACCATAACAACATTTTCAGACCCAGGCCCAGCAGCAGAATCAGTAAACCATACATTGCCTGAATGACACAGCCTGGAGTTGGCTGAAGCAGGAGTACACACCAGGGCTTCAAAATCCCCAAGAAAAAACACAACATTTTTTGAAATTTAAAATTAAGATTTTGGATAGCTATTTTAAATTAAGATTTTAAACAGCTAGTGCTACATACCATAACAAAATTTTCAGACCCAGGCCGAGCAGCAGAATCAGTAAACCATACATTGCCTGAATGACACAGCCTGGAGTTGGCTGAAGCATGAGGAGACCATTGAAATGTATAATTTTTTTAATTTAAGATTTTCAAATTTAAATTATTGATTTTGAAATTGAGCTTGTAACTCCCAAGTTTTAGTGTCTCCCGGACCACAGCGTGTGGGCACAAAGGGCCAAATTTAACAAGCCGCCACAGGGCTCATGTGGCCGTGAGATGTAGGAGCAATGTCTCCATTGCCCTGACCAGCCATTGTTTCAGACACTTTTCGCCAAGGCAAACCATGTGAAGAACAGCGTGACACCGCTGTGCCCTGCACACATGGTATGCTGAAGGGCCACTGAGACCTGTCCATGCAGTGGAGGAGGACACGGTGGAGGATGAGGAGGTGGAGTCGCACACTGTCACAGGACCAACGGGTGGAGCAGGAGCAGGAAGCAGCATGAGTACACAAGAGGGGTTCACAACCCCTAAAATTAAAAGGGGAATGTTGAAATATCTATTGAAGATGCATGTTAGGTAGTGCTACCATCCAAAAATGTAAGGCCCAAGCCCAGAAGCATCAGTAAGCCAAGTAGTTCCTGAAAGACACAGTCAGGAAAAGGCATCATCAGTACACAAGAGGATTTCATAACCCCTAAGATTGAAAGATCAATGTTGAAATCTCAATTAAGCATGTATGTAAGCTAGTGCTAAACATCCAAAAATTTAAGGCCCAAGCCCTGAAGCATCAGTGAGCCAAGTAGTTCCTGAAAGACACAGGAGCAGTCAGGAGCAGGCATCAGCAGTACCCAAGAGGGTTTCATAAACCCTTAAATTGAAAGATCAATGTTGAAATTTCTATGAAGCATGTATTTAGCTAGTGCTAAACATCCAAAAATGTATGGCCCAAGCTCAGAAGCATCATTAAGCCAAGTAGTTCCTGAAATACACAGTCAGAAGCAGGCATCAGCAGTACCCAAAATGGTTTCATAACAACTTACATTGAAAGATCAATGTTGAAATTTATATTAAGCATGTATTTAGCTAGTGCTAAACATCCAAAAATATAAGGCCCAAGCCCAGAAGCATAAATAAGCGCAAGTAATGAATGACTTAAAGCCTACTGAAACTGAGGAACTTCAAAATGGTTGATTCCAACAGCTGATGGTGAGTATCCACAGTTCCCTGTTTCTGCTAGTCCTTGGCAATATTCCTTTTATTACTGGTCTGGTATCAACATGGCAATAATGCTGGGAGAGTAATTCATGGATAGCCACATGTTTCCTACAATAAAGAGTCAATATATGGAGACTATATAGTGGCTGAATGACACAGACTTGAGGTGGCTGAAGCATGAGGAGACCATATAGTGTCTGAATGGCACAGCCTGGAGTTGGCGACAGATGAGGAGACAATAGGGCCTCACAATCTCTCAGAATAAAAGATTAATTTAGAAATTTCCATTGAAGATGTATGGTACCTAGTGCTACCTTAAACATATATAGGTAATGTCCTAGACTCAGCAGCATCACTAAACCATGTAGTTGCTGAATGACACAGACAGGAGCAGTCAGCAGCAGGAGTGCACAAGGGGGTTTCATAACCCCTAAGATTGAAAGATCAATGTTGAAATCTCAATTCAGCATGTATGTAAGTGTTAGGATTCGGCTAGCTGGATGTGGATCCTCTGTGTCAGCGAGGGATTGGCGTGGACCGTGTCGGTGGACCGGTTCTAGGGTCGCTACTGGTTTTCACAAGAGCCCGCCGCAAAGCGGGATGGTCTTGCTGCGGCGGTAGCAACCAGGTCGTATCCACCGGCAATGGCTCAACCTCGCTGACTGCTGAGAAGGCGTGGGACAGAAGGACTAGGCAGAGGCAAGGTCAGACTTAGCAGAAGGTCGGGGCAGGCGGCAAGGTTCGTAGTCAATGAGGAAAGCAAGAGATCTGGAACACAGGCTTTGGACAACACTAAACGCTTTCACTGGCACAAGGCAACAAGATCCGGCAAGGAAGTGCAGCGGAAGTGAGGTAATATGGACAGGGAGCAGGTGGAAGCTAATTAGACTGATTGGGCCAGGCACCAATCACTGGTGCACTGGCCCTTTAAATGTTAGAGAGCTGGCGCGCGCGCGCCCTAGGGAGCGGAGCCGCGCGCGCCAGAACATGACAGCCGGGGACCGGGACGGGTAAGTGACTTGGGATGCTATTCGCGAGCGGGGCCGTCCCGCTATGCGAATCGCATCCTCGCCAGCAATGTCAGTGCAGCGCTCCCGGTCAGCGGGTCTGACCGGGGCGCTGCAGAGAGAGAGACGCTGCGAGCGCTCCAGGGAGGAGCAGGGACCCAGAGCGCTCGGCGTAACAGTACCCCCCCCCCTTAGGTCTCCCCCTATTTTTGTCTCCTTGTCCCTTCAAAAGAGACGAGAACATCGGGGACGCCTCTTGAGTCTCCTTCTGAAAAAAGAAGTCCTGGGTAGCAATACCAGCGGCAGGTAGTTCAGAAAAAGTGGGAATGGGGAGGGGGGGCAGAGGGTGAAGCTTGTCACGGGGCAGAGTGTCACCAGGACGGGGGCTATGAGGAGGCACGGCACAGTCCTGATAGGCCTTGGGGAGACCAGGCACAGGAGGAGACACTGAGGCCCGACAGACGGGACTGGGAGCAGACGTGAGGCATTTCTTGCGGCAAGCAGAACCCCAATTCTTGATCTCCCCGGTGGTCCAGTCAAGGGTGGGAGAATGATGCTTGAGCCATGGCAGACCGAGGAGGACTTCAGAGGTGCAGTTGGGAAGGACGAAAAATTCAATTTTCTCGTGATGCAGTCCAATGCTCATAGGCAAGGGCTCTGTGCGGTAACGCACAGTGCAGTCCAACTTCACTCCGTTGACCGAAGAAATGTAGAGCGGCTTGACGAGACGGGTCACCGGGATGCAGAACTTATTCACCAATGAGGCCAGAATAAAATTTCCAGAAGAACCAGAGTCCAAGAAGGCCACGGCTGAGAGGGAGGAGTTGGCAGAAGGAGAAATGCGCACGGGCACAGTGAGACGTGGAGAAGCAGACTTCGTACCAAGAGACGCCACACCCACGTGAGCTGGGTGTGTGCGTGCGTTTCCCAGACGTGGAGGGCAAATAGGGCAATCCACCAAGAAGTGTTCGGTACTAGCGCAGTACAGACATAAATTTTTGTCCCTACGGCGAGTCCTCTCTACATGGGTCAGGCGAGACCGATCCACTTGCATAGCCTCCTCGGCGGGAGGCACAGGGGTAGATTGCAAAGGATACTGTGAGAGAGGTGCCCAGAGATCAAGGTCTTTTTCCTGGCGGAGCTCCTGGTGTCTTTCAGAAAAACGCATGTCAATGCGGGTGGCCAAATGAATAAGTTCTTGCAGGTTGGCAGGAATCTCTCGTGCGGCCAGCACATCCTTGATGTTACTGGATAGGCCTTTTTTAAAGGTCGCGCAGAGAGCCTCGTTATTCCAAGATAATTCGGAAGCGAAAGTACGAAATTGGATGGCGTACTCGCCTACTGAAGAGTTACCCTGGACCAGGTTCAGCAGGGCAGTCTCGGCAGAAGAAGCTCGGGCTGGTTCCTCGAAGACACTACGGACTTCAGCGAAGAAGGACTGGACTGTGGCTGTGGCAGGATCATTGCGGTCCCAGAGCGGTGTGGCCCAAGACAAGGCCTTTCCAGACAGAAGACTCACTATGAATGCCACCTTAGACCGTTCTGTAGGAAATTGGTCCGACAACATCTCCATATGTAGGGAACATTGAGACAAGAAGCCACGGCAGAGTCTAGAGTCCCCATAAAATTTGTCCGGCAGGGACAAGCGGAGGCTAGGAGTGGCCACTCGCTGCGGAGGAGGTGCAGGAGCTGGCGGAGGAGATGGTTGCTGCTGTAGCAGTGGCAGAAGTTGCTGTAACGTGGCGGTCAACTGTGACAGCTGCTGTCCTTGTTGGGCAATTTGCTGCGATTGCTGGGCGACCACCGTGGGTAGGTCAGCGAGACTTGGCAGCGGCACCTCAGCGGGATCCATGGCCGGATCTACTGTTAGGATTCGGCTAGCTGGATGTGGATCCTCTGTGTCAGCGAGGGATTGGCGTGGACCGTGTCGGTGGAGCGGTTCTAGGGTTGCTACTGGTTTTCACCAGAGCCCGCCGCAAAGCGGGATGGTCTTGCTGCGGCGGTAGCAACCAGGTCGTATCCACCGGCAACGGCTCAACCTCGCTGACTGCTGAGAAGGCGTGGGACAGAAGGACTAGGCAGAGGAAAGGTCAGACCTAGCAGAAGGTCGGGGCAGGCGGCAAGGTTCGTAGTCAATGAGGAAAGCAGGAGATCTGGAACAGAGGCTTTGGACAACACTAAACGCTTTCACTGGCACAAGGCAACAAGATCCGGCAAGGAAGTGCAGGGGAAGTGAGGTAATATGGACAGGGAGCAGGTGGAAGCTAATTAGACTGATTGGGCCAGGCACCAATCACTGGTGCACTGGCCCTTTAAATATTAGAGAGCTGGCGCGCGCGCCAGAACATGACAGCCGGGGACCGGGACGGGTAAGTGACTTGGGATGCGATTCGCTAGCGGGCGCGTCCCGCTATGCGAATCGCATCCCCGCCGGCAATGTCAGTGCAGCGCTCCCGGTCAGCGGGTCTGACCGGGGCGCTGCAGAGAGAGAGACGCCGCGAGCGCTCCGGGGAGGAGCAGGGACCCGGAGTGCTCAGCGTAACAGTAAGCTTGTGCTAACATCCAAAAATATAAGGCCCAAGCCCAGCAGAATCATTAAACCAAGTAGTTCCTGAAACACACAGCCTGGAGCAGACATCAGCTGCAAGTTTACAAGAGGGCTTCACAACCCCTAACATTATGTTAATGTTGAAATCTGTATAGAAGATGTATGTTAGCTAGTGCTAACACATCAAACAATTTTAAGCACAGGCCCAGCAGCATCACTAAACCATATAGTTGCTGAAGCCCACAGCCTGGAGCAGGCAGCAGGATGCGTACATAAGATGGCTTCACAACCCCTAACATTAAAAGATCAATGTTGAAATCTCGATTGAGCATGTATGTTTGCTAGTGCTAACATAAAAAAATTGTAATATCCAAGACAGTCCCAGCAGCATCAGAAATCAATATATTGGCAGAATGACACAGCCTGGAGGTGGGTAAAGCATAAGGAGCCAACATAGTGTCTGAATGGTACAGCCTGGAGTTGGCCGAAGCATGAGGAGACCATGTAGTGGCTAAATGGCACAGCCTGGAGTTGGCAGAAGCATAAGGAGACAAAATAGTGGCTGAATGAAACAGCCTGGAGGTGGCAGCAGCAGCATCAGGAGTCCTGAAAGTGACCCGGTGACAGAGTGATGCGGTGGGTGGCAGTACCCTGTGATGAAGGTGGCTGGAATGTTTGTAACTGGGGAGCAGTGCCTTAAATCTATTTGGCACTATCCATATTTGTGAAGTGTTGGTGTAGCACCATGGTCATTCTACTCTCATGCATCAGGCATTGGTGAGTGGAAATCCTGGCTGATCCATGCCTGACTAATCTTCACAAAGGTCAGTCTCTCCCCATTTTTCGTGGACAGACGAGTTCTCCTTGGGGTGACTATGGCTGCCGCCACACTAAACACCCGTTCTGATGCTACACTACTGGCTGGGCAGGACAGCTTTTCCTGGGCAAACTCTGCAAGTTGCGGCCACAAATCAAGTTTGGCTGCCCAGAAGTCCAGTGGATCTTTAAGGTGTGTGTGCATGGGCATGTCAAGGTATGCCACCAACTGCTGGTTCAGGTCCTGCTCCATGTCTACCTGCTGCTGATGAGTTGCTTTACTATGCGGGTGAAGAAAGGTACTCATCAGCGACTGTAGACTCAGGCTGCTGCTGATGGAGCTGTTACTGCTCCTGCCACCCCTCCCCTCCCCAGCAGCCATGGCAGTGGAAGGTGAGTGCAGAGGGCCCCCCAAGTAAGACCTGCTAGTGGATGGATGATGGTGCCGATAGGCATCAGCCAACTGACTATGTAGGATCTCACTTTAGTAGGTCAGTTTGTCCTCCCTCTCAGTGGGTGTAAAAAAAAGGCACCCATTTTGTGCCGGTAGCGAGGGTCCAATAAGGTGGAGACCCAGAAGACATCCCGCTACTGAATAGTGACAATTCGTCTGTCACTACACAAGCAAATGAGCATGCATCTTGCCATTTGTGCAAGTGACTCAGAGGGACTCCCTGCCTCCATCTCCACTGCATACTGCCATGGTGTGTCTGGGTCCCCTGTCTCGCCTTCCTCATAACCCTCTAGCTCCTCTAGTTCATCATGCTCCTCCTCTTCTGTCAGATGACTAGAAACACCGCCCATCTCATCAAACTTAAACTGTGCTCCACTGTGCCCCTCATCCTCCTCCAGTTCAGCCCCCACAGGGATCATGTGGCCTTGAGATGTAGGCACAACGTCTCCATTGCCCTGACCAGCCATCGTTTCCAACACTTGTTGTAGGAAATGAAGCAGTGGAATGACGTTGTTCATCCCATAATCCTGGCGACTTACGTATAATGTGGCTTCCTCAAAGGGCCCGAGCAAACGGCAGATGTCACGTATGAGCTGCCACTGGTTCACATTGAAGTCACACACAAGATTACCCCTATCCGCTTGGATCATCAAGAAATCAGTGATGGCCTTTCTCTGTTTGTACAGTCGGTCCAACATATGCAGGGTCGAATTCCAACGTTTGGCAACATCACAAATCAGACTATGTTGGGGGATATCATTCTGAAGCTGCAGCTCAAGGAGGGTGTGCTTTGCGGTGTACGAGTGACTGAAGTGCATGCAAAGTTTCCTTCCCATACTTAGGATGTCTTGCAAATGGAGGGAACACTTCAGGAACTGCTTTACAACCAGATTTAACACGTGTGCCATGCAGGGCGCATGGGTCACCCCTCCTTGTCGGTCACTATGGTTCCCATTTTCAGTTTTCATGGAGTAAGCCATGCTCCGATTTCTTTTCGAATGACTTTTAGCAGTTCATCTCCTGTGGGACTCTTTTCGCCAAGGCAAACCTTGTGAAGAACAGCCTGAAACCACCGTGCCCGGCACACATGGTATGCTGAAGGGCCAATGAGACTTTTCTGGGCAGTGGAGGCTGAGGACACAGTGAGGCATGAGGAGGCGGAGTTGCACACTGTCACAGGACCAATGGGCTCACAGCGTGGAGGAGGAAGCGGCCTTACCTGTCCAAGTTGGGGTTGTGGCTGTGCAGGAACCACATACATCCAGTGAACCGTAAAGGACACGTATTGTCCCTGACCGTAGTTACGGCTCCAGACGTCGGCACTGCCATGCACTTTGGTAAACACCGACAGGCTAAAGGACTGGCCCACCTTCTCTTCCACAAAATTGTGCAGGGCTGGTACTGCCTTCTTCGCAAGGAAATGACGGCTTGGAACTCTCCACCTTGGCTTGGCACAAGCCATCAGTTCTCTGAAAGGTGCAGAGTCCACCACTTGAAAAGGGAGGGACTGAAGCACCAGCAACTTAGACAGTAGCACATTCAGCTTCTGCACCATTGGATGAGTGGGTGCATACTGTTGTCTTTTGGACATGGCTTCGCAGATGGATTGTTGGCGGAATGGCTGACTAAAAGTGAGAGAAGTAGGAGCATCTGGAGCAACAGAAGGAGGGTATGACACACAGCTCCCTTCGGCTGAGGTGGTAAAGCCTTGGCTGGCTGAAGGAGGGAGTGGCTGGCCATTGGGTATGCAGCAGGCTGGACCACTACATCGGAGCCACGGATCTCCCAGGCCACTTTATGGTGGCGAAGCATGTGTTAACATAGGGCCATGGTGCCAACATTGGGACCCTGGCCACGCTTCACCTTCTGCCGACATATCTTGCATGTAACTATGTGAACCTCCTCCGGATACTTGATGAAAAACTGCCACACCGCCAAGTAGATGATTTTCCCACCAACAGTCTGCACTAATTGACTGCTACTGGCGCCGTCTCCAGGAACCCCTGTTCCACTACCTCCCGGAAAGGTAGGCTGCTGCGAAGCAGGTGGTCTCCCCGGGCACGTTTGGCTCCAGAATTTCCACTTCTGCCACCACGCTGACTGCCAGCCATTCTACCGCCTTGCTGGCTCAGCTGCTGCCTCACGGACAACCTGCAACTCTCTTCTCCTGATGATGATGAAGCCCCTTCTGCATCCGGCTCCCGATTGCAATCGGCTTAATCATCATCGAGTTGTGTCTGCACATCACTGATGTCCTCCTCAGGTTCCTAAACAGTGTCTGCTTCAGGACCCGGAACCCTGGCAACACCGCCTCCCACGTCACTCTCCTCATCACTACTTGCCCGCCTAGAGGAGGAAGCAGTGCATGTCTCCTCCCCTTCTTAGCTGGGCAGTAGCTGCTGACTGTCCTCTATTAGATCGTCCTCAGTGAATAGTGGAGCTGAACTCACAGCATAAGATACTTCCGTAGGAGAGGGAACAGCATAGGACAGAGGCATTGGGAGGACAGGGACTGCTCCCAGGCCATGCAAACTGAGGGTTGTGTCTGAGGAACCCAATGATTGTTGACTGGGGCTGTCAGATGTCACTTGTGATGAAGTGGATGACCGTGTTAACCAATTGACGACGGCAGATGGGTTGCTGGTCAAGACACGACCGCTAGCTGATAACGGGAGCTCAGGCCTCTCGCTGCGACTCCTGCTACCACTCGCCCCTAGTCTGGTGCAACCTCTGCCTGAAGGATTTAGGCCTCTGGCACTCCTCTGTGCATGTCCTGGCACTTCTCTGCCTGACATACTTAGTGCGTATATGAGGGGAGTACAATACGCTTCACTACTCTTCAAGTATTTATCTAGAACAGCAGCAGGTGAGTACTGTTGCTTGGACTTTCACAGTATGTAGGCCCTTGACAGATTAACAGGTACAAAATGACACACTACTTAGATGTAGGTATGTTGTATGCACGCATGAGGGCAAAAAAATGCCCTACAGTACGCTTGGAAACTGTATTTTCGTAAAACACCAGCCGGTGATTACTTTTGCTTGGACTTTCACAGTATGTCAGTCCTTGACAGATTAACAGGTATAAAATGGTACACTACTTAGATGTACAAATGCGGTATGCACTGATGAGGGCAGAAAAATGCACTACAATATGCCTAAAAACTCAGCAGTTTTTTAAAACACCAGACAGTGAGTAATTTTGCTTGGACTTTCACAGTATGTAGACCCTTGACAGATTAACAGGTACAAAATGGTACACTACGTAGATGTACATAAGCGGTATGCACTGATTAGGGCAGAAGAATTTGCTACAATATGCCAAAAAACTCTGTATTTTTGTAAAACACCAGCAGGTGAGTACTGTTGTTTGGACTTTCGCAGTATGTAGGCCCTTGACAGATTAACAGGTACAAAATAGTAGACTGCTTTGATGTAGGTATGTGGTATGCACGTATGAGGGCAGAAAAATGCACTTCAGTCCGCTGAAAAAACTTATTTTTGCACAGCAAAACACAACAGTGCAGCACCACAAAAAAAAAAAGTGTTTTAAAACCAAAATAGAACTCAGAGTATTAAGAATGGTGTGAACTGCTGCTGGTTATTATACCATCTACAGACTAGTATAAGCAGCAGATGATTTCTTGTGGGAAATACATAGAATTGCGCTGAAAAATCACTCCAGCCTCCTGTGATACGGTTCATGAAGTGAAGGCAGCTTGTTGATATGTATGAGGCAACGAAAAGCTATCTGCCCCTCTCTGATAACATGCTGATGAAAATTGACTGGGAGGTTAATGGCTGGCATAAAAATCCTCAGTGAGAACAAGCAATGCACTTCTCTCTGTCCACAACGCTGATGTGACTAGCAGTTGGCAGTGGAAAGCTGCGGTATGATCAATTCAGCGTGTCTGTGTAACACACAGAGACACGTAGCTGTCCTCTCTCTCTCTGCATTGTATGGCATGAAATGAGCAGCAGCAAAATGGCTGCCGATTATATAGGGCTGTGACATCACAGGGGTCAATGAATGCGATAGGCTGCATCCCACGTGATTAAGGTTCATCACGCCTACCTCCCTTCCTGCCTTGCCTTCCTAGCATCCCCTGCCCCATGTACTGACATGTGGATCCGCCATTTTAGGTGTCCAGGAGCCTGGAACGCTGTTAAATGGAGTTTAATGAAGCGATTCACGCGATAGAATCGCTGCGATATTTGCATTCGTTGCAAATCAAATAAATCATGAAATTCATAACGAACTCAGGTTTGTCTGCTTCGATCCGCTCATCTCTAATGACTGGTTCTGCCAGAACCCATAGGGTTAATGATTTCTAGCTCTGTTGTTTGTTTTGGTTGCTGGGATGACACCTCTGTGCTCCTGGGTGTGGTTAAGCTTGCTGAGCCAATTAGAGTCCTCCTGGTTTCAGCTCAGGCATATATAAGGAGGTCCTTTTTAGTCATTCTCTGCTTGTGATAGTTCTTATTAACTTACCTAGCTATCTCTGTGCTCATTCTGTTGATTCTGGTTTTGTGACTTTTGGCTTGGCTTTTGACTTCCCTTTGATACTCTGTTACTGTACTTTGTGCTCTCCAGGTTTAGACTCGGCCCTCTGACTACGTATTTTTGTGTGTGCGTGTTTAGGTTCGTTAGTCGTGTACCTCCAGCCTTTCCCGATCTTTTGCCAGTTTTGTAGTTTATTGTTTCAAATTTTTTACTGTCCCTCACTTATTTAGGAAGGGACTGTCACTGTGGTTACGGAGCTGTGATCTAGGACAGGTACGTAAGTAGGCAGGGACAGGGTAGTGGGCGAGAATAGTGTGCACTCCTTCCCTGCACAGATGTTACAGATTCAAACTTTAATTAGGGAAGGGGTTTAATCACAATTTTTTAAACTTTTTTTTTGCAATGTTATAGCCCCCATAGGGGACTATATTATGCAATACCTTTATAGCAGACACTGATCAATGATATGCCATAGCATTGCATTGATCAGTGTTATCAGTGCTCTGCTGCTCCAGCCTGGATCTCAGGCATGGAGCAGCAGAATGATGATCGGACGGCGGGAGACAAGGTAAGAAGCCTCCCGCTGTCCTCTCAGCTGT
The DNA here is from genome assembly GCF_029499605.1 of Hyla sarda. Taxonomy (NCBI): domain Eukaryota; kingdom Metazoa; phylum Chordata; class Amphibia; order Anura; family Hylidae; genus Hyla; species Hyla sarda. The sequence goes on along the minus strand of NC_079190.1, from coordinate 251,625,821 downwards.
TCGAGATGCTGCGATTCCATCGCAGCGACCCCGAAGAACCCACTGAGCTAACCGGCAATGCTTTTCTCCCGCTTTAGATGCCGTGGTCAACTTTGATTGCAGCGTCTAAAGGGTTAATACCAGACATCAGCCCGATCAGCGATGTCCGGTATTAGCCGTGGGTCCTGGCTGCTGATTGCAACCAGGACCTGCCGGGTATGAAGCCCGCTCAGCTCCTTCATATAACTGGAACCGGCCATGAGCGTAATTATACGCTTGTGGTCATTAAGGGGTTAAGGTATGAGGTGTGACTGGCCAGTCATTAGCATTAGAGAATACACAGGAAAAGCTGGGTAATCCAGAATGCTCTGAGCTAAGTGCTGTTTATTAGAAGAAATTATTCACCTCTTATACACCATATACATCATGGATTATTAGATTGTTTTGGATACATACATAGCATTTTCTTATATGATAACAAGAAAACATCCTTTAGCCCTTATAATCCTTGGCGACCCTCCTGGACATTTTTCTAGATATGTCTTGTCCACTATTTGTCCCTTCTCACAAAGTCGGCCTACCCCACATAGAACCCTATCTCATGGCCTTGCTCATAGATTCCTTGTTTTTCTGGTATTTATTCATCCAGTTACTGTTTACTATTTAGTTTCCATATCGATAGATAGATAGATTTCTTTACATTTTTATAATGTTTTAATAATTTACTCATGTATACTTATAGAGTGTTGGAGAGCTTGCGGAGGGCAATAAAGAACCCATGCTGTTATCAGTCTAGCTAAAATGTTTATTTCCTCTCTTCAGTTGCTGTGCGAGACCTTGTTCATCTTTAATGCAGAACAAAACAAAATGAAATGAGATGTACACTGAAGTGTTTTGCTAATCTTCATAGCCTATAGTTTAATAAGATTCTTGGCAAACACTCTTATATTTTATGCTCCATTAAAATTGAAAACGCAGTTGATGCACCTATGCACAGCAAAGACTAGGAGGTTCTTGTATAGATTGACAATGTTCTAGTTAGAATGCACAATGAACTTTAGTCTTGCCTATTTGACCATTTCTAATGTAGTAAAATGTCAGAGAGAACTAGCATTATAAATTGAGCTGAAACATCCAGGTCTCTGATTTAGTCTCAGGTAGGAATTATTAAGCTACTAGCTAGTAGGTCCTCACCCATTAGAACCATTGGAGGCCAGCAGTGAACTTTAACTTAACAACATAATGGCCCTGATTTACTAAAAGTGGAGTATAGTTTTCTTTGTTGATTTTAATTCCCCACGAGTATTTTTCCACAGTTTTAACTAATGTTTCCCTGCGTTTTGCACTTTTCTCCACATTTAGCGTTTTTTACACTTTTGTGAGGTTTTCCAGAGCTCAAATCCACCACATTTTCTGTGGAAACCCTAGTAAATATGTTGGGATTTTTTTGAATATTCTTGGGACACGCCCCCTTTTCGGCTGTGCCGCCACTTTTCCAGTGGCCACACTCCTTTTCATTTTTTTCTGAGTAAAATGAAGAGTTGGTTGCGTTTTTAAATTTTTTGGCCCAAATTCTGGCGGGGTTTACAATAGTAAATCAGGGCCAATATCTGAACATCATCTTATGGCTAAGAGCTATAATTAACTCAAAACATGTTAAGTTTTCGCCTGTGGTTTTATGGACTTGAAGCATTGCATCAATCTTTTCTGGACTTTCTTTGTTTCTATAAAATTCCGTTTTATATGAAGTTAGAGCTCAACCCTGGATCCCAAAATCTGTTTTCTAATATGCATGTATTGGCACTCCATTTAAGAATCCAAGCTTTATAAAGATTTTCACTTCTAAACCTGCAGCTACAGGAATGAATTCTACCTTTTTGCTGCCCATCCTTTCATGAATTATTTTACTGCAGCCTATACTTAAAAGTCCATTAGCCTACTTCAGGATGCCTACGTATGGGGGATGGGTAGCCTTGGGAAGTCATTCCTGCAGCCCTTCGTTCAGTGCAGGGTACTTGATGTTTGCACATTTTTTCTCATGAAAATATCAGAGCCCCATCAGTTTGTAAGATAAAATAGCTTTAAGAAAATGTATAAGCATTTGAAGCCCATGATAAATATTTCATTGGTAGTACTGAATCTATTAAAAAATATATATATATTTTTAATTCTTGCTTTGGCGCAAAGAAATTTTCTCCATTGGACTTAAAAAAAAAAGGGACTAAGTTTTGCTACTACAACCTCTGTAACTTGCTGTGTGATCTCCATTTTCTCTCTGCACTTTTACACAGTCTCTTTTGCAGACTGTGTTCTTTTTGCTATACAGCCTTTGTGAGCTATCCTCCAAGATTTATATCCCCCTTTCCGCTCTTTGAGCTGATATGTTAGTCAAGTCCCCTTTCCCTGAGCTGGTGTAACTTCCCTCTTGCTACCTGGAGAGAGTCTATTTGACGTATTAATCCTATCTTTATCCTATCTCCCATTCATAAGAGTTGCTTGACAGCCTGAGTGCAAGGCTTGGGCAGGAGGGGGCACTACTCGTCATGGTTGGCAGCTTTTAAACTTAGTTTTTTGCTCTTTAAGTCATACCGGAGAGCTGAGGAGAACAGCGTAGGGGCTGGCGTGTGAGGCCCCACGGACCAGACAGGTTGCCTATTAACTTTATTCTGCAGGCCAATATGATTACTGATATTATGCACATGGTGATGCCTAGGGCTATATGTTCAGCTCATGCTGCCCCAGGAACACATTTGGGACATTCCACATTTTTTCATTCAGATCTGTCACAATCACAAATGTGCTGCAAAAACAATTCAGATTTTGTTGTGGATTGACTGTGGATCCCATCCCTATACACAGAAATTGGTGAAATCAACCACAATCCAAAACATAATGAGCGGCTGCAAATCTGCAGTAAACATTCACCAATCTTCTGCTTCATAAGGAATACAACCGAAGAGGGAAAATTATTTAAGTGGTTCCAGTGCTGGTAATGCATCATGTACCGAAGTGGCTTTATGTACATAAGGTCCAAGGTAAATTAAATAAAATGAAATGTCAGCAAAGCTTAAGTAGCTGATGAGAACTCAGTTCAGGAATTTCTGTACTCTTATTCGTAATATTAACCTCTTAACGGCATCAGACGTAAATGTACGTCATGGTGCGGTGGTACTTAATGCACCATGACATACATGACATACATCGTACCGGTGCCCGTGTCATGCACGGCATGTCTCAGCTGCTGTCAGCATCCGGGGACCCGTCGATGTCCGACATTAATCCGTCAGATGCAGTGATCAATACAGATCTTGGCATCTGCAGCAGTGCGGTCAGAAAAATGGATGATCGGATCGCCTGCAGCGCTGCCACGGGGATCCGATCATCCAGCATGGCGGCCGGAGGTCCCCTCAACTTTTGCTCTGGTCTGAGATCAAGCAGACCAGAGCAGAAGATCACCGATAACACTGATAAGTGCTATGCCCTATGCATAGCACTGAAGAGTATTAGCAATCAAATGATTTCAATAAATAGTCCCCTGTGGGGACATAAAAAGTGTAAAAAAAAAAAAAAAAGTAAAAGATTAAAATAAAGTTAAAAAAATTTGAAAAATCCCCTCCCCAATAAAAAGGTAAAAAGTCAGTTTTTCCCATTTTACCCCCAAAAAGCATAAAAAAAATGAATAAACATATTTGGTATCACCGCGTGTGTAAATGTCCGAACTATCAAAATATAATGTTAATTATCCTGGATGGGGAACTGCGTAAAATAAAATTAAAATTAAAAAAGTCAAAAATTGCTGCTTTTTTTGTCTCATTATATTCCAAAAAATAAAATAAAAATGTATTAAAAGTTTTATATATGCAAATGTGGAATCAATATAAAGTACAGATCACGGCGCAAAAAATTTGCCCTCATACCACAGCTTATATGAAAAAATGAAAAAGTTATAGGTCTTTAAAATAGAGGGATTTTAAAAGTACTAATTTGGCTAAAAAGTTTGAGATTTTTTTTAAGCGGTACAATAATAGAAAAGTATGTAATCATGGGTATCATTTTATTCGTATTGGCCAACAAAATAAAGAAAACATGTCATTTTGAATGTAAATTGTACAGCGCGAAAATAAAACCTTCCAAAATTTGCTAAATTCCGGTTTTCTTTTCAATTTCCCCATACAAATAGTATTTTTTTGGTAAAATTTGTGATGTCAGTAAAAAGGACAACGGGTTGCGCAAAAAGACAAGCTCTCATACTCGTCTGTGGACAAAAATATAAAAGAGTTAGGATTTTTAGAAGGTGAGGAGGAAAAAACAAAAATACAAAGATAAAATTGGTGTAACACTCACGTTTCTGAAGACAGGAACTCCAGTGTATGTGGATCCGCTGGACCTGTGTGGCAGATGACTCGGACCGTACCAGGGAGCTGAGTCTAAGGTGCCGCTGGTCTTCACCAAAGCCCGTGACAAAGCAGGATGGGCTTGCAGCTGCAGGCGACACCCAGATCGCTACCTCTGGCACGGCTCGACCACACAGGCGGCTGAGAGATGCAAGGCACAGGTGGGATGAGGCAACTCGTAGTCTGGATAGCAGTAGGTCAGGGCAGGTGGCACAGTAGCGTAGTCGGGATGTAGCAGAAGTTCAGTAGGCAGGCGGCAGAGGAGCAAGGTCAAGTCACAAGAGCAGGAGATCTGGTACACAGCAAGGCAATACAATGGAACGCTTTCTCTAGGGCACAAGGCAACAAAGATCCGGCAGTGAACTGAGGAGGGTGGAGAAATTTATAAACAAGCCACAGGTGGTTACACTAATGAGCATACTGGCCCTTTAAATCTTAAAGCTCTGGCGTGCGGACGGGGACGGGGACACGCGCGCCGGAGCAGAGAGGTGGAGGCAGAGGCAGGAGAAACACATGGAGAGTGACGGACTGGGGCTCGCATGCGGGCGCACCCCGCGATACGAGTCCCAGCCCCGTCAGCAGCAGAAGGTAAGGGGACCATGCGCTCATGGCCAGCGTGTGAGGCCGGAGCGCATAGTGTAACAGAACCCCCCTTTGGTCTCCCCCTCCTTTTACAAGAGAGAAAACTCCTGAGAAGGTCAGGGTCCTGCATATTCTCCTCAGGTTCCCAAGATCTCTCCTCAGGATCGTAACCCTCCCACGAGACCAAAAAAAATTGTTTACCTCTCACAGTTTTTGCAGCAAGAATTTAACTTTGTAGATGTCAGATGAGCCGGAGACAGGTGTTGGGACAGGATTCTTCTGAGAGAACCGGTTAACGACAAGAGGCTTGAGGAGAGAGACGTGGAAGGAATTGGGAATACGTAACGTAGCAGGTAGACGGAGTTTGTAGGAGACAGGAATGATCTTTTGTAGAATCTGGAAGGGGCCAAGGTGGCGAGGGCCGAGCTTGTATCAGGGGATCTTAAAGCGGATTATTTGGATGAAAGCCACACCATGTCACCAGGAGAGAATGACGGAGGAGGCCTTCTACTTTTATCCGCTTGCGCCTTCATGTGTGAAGAAGCTTGGGACAACGACTGTCGGGTCTGTTGCCAGATGGTGGAGAAGTCATGGACCAGCTCATCAACAGCAGGCACACCGGAGGAGACTTTGAGAGGAAAAGGAGGACGGAGATGGAGTCCGTAGACAACAAAAAAGGAAGACAACCTCGTGGACTCGAAATCCTTAAGATTATATGAGAATACAGCCCAGGGGAGAAGGTCGACCCAATCATCTTGGCGAGCTGAAACTAAATGCCGAAGATAAGTCTCAAGGATTTGATTAACCTTCTCCACCTGACCGTTGGACTGACGGTGGTATGCCGAGGAGAAGTCCAGATTGATGTCCAGATGATTACAAAGGGCTCGCCAGAACTCAGAGACAAACTGCACCCTCGATACAAAACTATATGCTGTCGAAGACCATGTAAACGAAAGACATGCAACAAGAAGTACTTCGCCAGCTGCGGAGCAGAAGGAAGACCTGGTAGAGGAATGAAATGAACCATCTTGGAAAACCAATCTACCACGACCCAGATGACAGTATTATTATGAGAAGGTGGCAAATCGGTGATATGGGACCGGGGAGTCTCTGGAATGGGTAAAGGCTATAAGAGTCCTGCAGGTCTTTGCCGAGGAGTTTTATCACGGGCACAATTACACAGGACCGAACTAAATCAGAAACATCACGTTCAAGATGGGGGCCACCAGTAGTGCCAGGAAATAAGAAGTAGGGTCTTACATATTCCAGGATGTCCTGCTGTCAAGGACGAATGACCCCATTTCAGTACCTTGCGTCTCAATCTGGTGGGCACAAAGGATTTTCCCGGAGGATTTTGCTGAATCTCGGCAGGAGCGTCAGGAATCAAACGTTCAGGAGGAATAATATGCCTAGGCGTGGAGTCCAAACCAATGACTTCAGAGGACCTGGAGAGAGCATCAGCCCTGATTTTCTTGTCTGCTGGACGGAAGTGAATGAAAAAGTTGAACCTGGAAAAGAACAGTGACCATCTTGCCTGGCGGGGGGTTCAAACACTGAGCAGACTGAAGGTATAGAAGATTCTTATGATCGGAGTAGATGCTTACCGGATGAGAAGAACCTTCCAATAAATGTCGACATTCCTCCAAAGCTAGCTTGATATCAAGGAGTTCATGATCTCCAATGGAGTAATTCCTCTCAGCAGCAGAGAAAATCTTGGAGAAGAACCCACAAGTTACACTCCCAGAAAGCGTTGAATTGCACGTAGGCTCGAGGGACGAGGCCAATCCAATACTGCAGACAACTTATCTGGATACATCTATCCATCCATGAGAGACAATGTAGCCAAGAAACGAAAGACTAGATTTCTCGAATAGGCATTTCTCCAGTTTGGCGTAGAGATGATTCTCCCATTAGGCGCTGAAGAACCAGACAAACATGAGTACGATGCTCCTCTAAGTTGGAAGAGAAGATCAGGATGTCATCTAGGTATACGACAACACAAGTGTTGAGAAGATCACGGAAGATATTGTTGACGAACTCCTGGAAAATAGATGGAGCATTGCAGAGACCAAAAGGCATTACAAGATACTCAAAATGTCCGTCACGAGTATTGAAGGCCATTTTCCATTCATCTCCCTTACGGATACAATGGAGTTTATACGCACCGCGTAAGTCCAACTTGGAGAAGACCTTGGCACCACGTAGGCAGTCAAAAAGTTCTGAGATAAGAGGTAGAGGGTAACGGTTCTTGTCCGTGATTTTGTTAAGTCCCCTGTAGTCAATGCATGGACGGAGTCCAGCAGGAGAAGAGGACTTACGGATAAAACCCTTTTGGAGATTCTCCTGGATATACTCAGCCATGGCTTTGGTGTCAGGAACTGAAAGAGGGTATATCCTCCCACGAGGAGGAGTGGTACCAGGCAGAAGATCAATAGGGCAGTCACAAGGACGTGGAGGCAGAGATTCAGCCTGTTTCTTGCAGAAGACGTCCGAGAAATCTTGGTAAGGTGGCGACAGGCCAGGTGAAGGAGGAAGATGAGAAACAACTTTACGCAGAACAGGTTGGAGGCAAACATTTTGACAGGATTGTCCCCAGCGAATTATTTCTCCAGTTCTTCAATCCAGTTGCGGGGAATGGCGTTGCAGCCAAGGAAGACCAAGAAGAATCTCAGAAGTACAGTGTGGCAGAACAAAGAATTCAATATTTTCTTTATGCGATACTCCGACTTGCATGACGAGAGATTTAGTACGGAAGTGAACCATACAGTCCAGATTTTGTCCATTAACTCCTTAAGGACACATGACGTACTGGTACGTCATGAGTCCGCTCCCGAACTATAACGCGGGGCCACGGCATTATAACGGCTGGGACCCGTGGCTAATAGCGCAAGGCATTGATCGCGGTGCCGCGCGCTATTAACCTTTTAGACGCGGCGTTCAAAGTTGAACGCCGCGTCTAATGTGAAAGTGAAAGCATCCCGGTTAGCTCAGGGAGCAGTTCGGGATAGCCGTGGCGAAATCGCGGGATCCCGAACAGCTTACAGGACAGCTGGAGGATCCCTATATGCCTCTTCGCTGTCCGATTGCCGAATGACTGCTCAGTGCCTGAGATCCAGGCATGAGCAGTCAAGCGGCAGAATCATCGATCATTGGTTTCTTATGAGAAACCAGTGATCAATGTAATAGATCAGTGTGTGCAGTGTTATATGTCCCTATGGGAGCTATAACACTGCAAAAAAAAAGTGAAAAAAAAGTGAATAAAGATCATTTAACCCCTTCCCTATTTAAAGTTTGAATCACTCCCCCCTTTTCCCATAAAAAAAAAAAAGAACACAGTGTAAATAAAAATAAAAATATATGGTATCGCCATGTGCGGAAATGTCCGAATTATGAAAATATATCGTTAATTAAACCGCACAGTCAATGGCGTATGCGCAAAAAAATTCCAAAGTCCAAAATAGTGCATTTTTAGTCACTTTTTATATTATGAAAAAATGAATAAAAAGCGATCAATAAGTCCTATCAATGCTAAAAACTTCAGATCACGGCGCAAGAAATTAGCCCTCATAATGCCCCATACGCGGAAAAATAAAAAAGTTATAGGGGTCAGAAGATGACAATTTTAAACGTATTAATTTTCCTGCATGTAGTTATGATTTTTTCCAGAAGTACGGCATATTCAAACCTATATAAGTAGGGTATCATTTTAATCGTATGGACCTACAGAATAAAGAGAAGGTGTTATTTTTACCGGAAAATGTACTACGTAGAAACGGAAGCCCCCAAAATTTACAAAACAGCATTTTTTTTTTCAATTTTGTCTCACAATGATTTTTTTTTCCGTTTCGCTGTAGATTTTTGGGCAGAATGACTCGGCGAAATTCTGCCAAGAATGATGACAAATTGGAGGATACTGGATCACCACGATCCCAAAGGGGTGTAGCCCAAGCCAGGGCTTTTCCGGAAAGTAGACTAATGACAACGGCCACCTTATTACGTTCCGTCGGAAACAGTTCAGACATGAGCTCCAAATGCATGGAGCACTGTGTAACAAAGCCTCTGCACGACTTGGAATCCCCATAATACTTGGAAAGCAAAGGTAGGTGCAGCTGGGAGCCAGGAGACACTGCAGGAGCTGGAGGAGGGAGTGGGCCAAATTGTGGTACCTGCTGCTGCCGCAAGGCCAAAAGCTGTTGCATCATGGCTGCAAGTTGAGAAAACTGCTGCGCCTGTCGGGCCAACTGCTGTGACTAACGTATCACAATGGAGGAAAGATCCGCAACTTCAGGCAGGCGTACCTCAGCGGGATCCATGACCGGATTTTACTGCAACACTCACGTTTCTGAAGACAGGAACTCCGGTGTATATGGATCCGCTGGACCTGTGTGGCAGATGACTAGGACCGTACAAGGGAGCAGAGTCTAAGGTGCCGCTGGTCTTCACCAGAGCACGCCGCAAAGCAGGATGGGCTTGCAGTTGCAGGTGACCCCTGGCACGGCTCGACCACACAAGTGGCTGAGGAGATGCGAGGCACAGGAGGGATGAGGCACCTCATAGTCTGCATAGCAGTAGGTCAGGGCAGGCAGTACAGTAGCGTAGTCGGGACGTAGCAGGAGTTCAGTAGGCGGGCGGCAGAGGAGCAAGGTCAAGTCACAAGAGCAGGAGATCTGGTACACTGCAAGGCAATACAGTGGAACGCTTTCTCTAGGGCACAAGGCAACAAAAATCTGAGGAGGGTTGAGGAATTATAAACAAGCCACAGGTGGTTACACTAATGAGCGTACTGGCCCTTTAAATCTTAAAGCTCTGGTGTGCGCAAGCCCTAAGGGAAGGGGACGGCGCGCTGGAGCAGAGAGGTGGAGGCAGAGGCAGGAGAAACACCCGGAGAGTGACGGACTGGGGCTCGCATGCGGGCGCGCCCCGCGATGCGAGCCCCAGCCCCGTCGGCAGCAGAAAGTAAGGGGACCATGCGCTCATGGCCAGCGTGTGAGGCCGGAGCGCATAGTGTAACAATTGGTCTGGTCATTGAGGCCAAAATGGGCTTGGTCCTTAAGGGGTTAAGACATTCTCTGTTGTCTGATATTGTGCTGAGGGACTGGTGAAAGGCAAATGTGGTGCCACTCTTCAAAAGGGCTCCCCCAGGTAACTATACCCAGCAAAATGTATAAGGTAAAACTATTATAAGTGATAGCCAGTGTAATGAATGTAACTGGCCAGGCTGCATGTTGCTCACTAGTCAGGTAAGAGTTACAGATCCTAGCCATTCAAAACAACAGGAGGGATATTAAAATTCCTTCTCAGGCCTTGCTTCTGATTTTAATTCACTGTGCATACATGTATCATTGTATTGCCATTTCTTATTAATTTCTGTCCTGTTTTGCTTTGAGCTTGATCTGTTCTTTGTTATTCTGTGTGTACTTGTCTTGTCCTGTAACCAGTTTTGTGTATTGGTTAGTGTTCACACCTGTTTCTGTTGTCCTGAATATTTACCTGTGTTTAGATGTATTTTTGTATTTTGCATATTCCTCCGGGGTTAGGTCCTGTCCCACATAGTTTTGTGCCCTTAACTTGGAGTTTATTTGAATATTAGATTTTGTGTCCCTCCATTTTTTGGAGTTTGGTTTTGTAGTTAATCCATTTCCTCCTATTGTTTAAATCCATTCCTGAGCTTTGATATTTCCCTATCATAGGAGTCAGTTTGCTGTCTTTTTTCTAGTGTAAAGTAGTTCTGTACATCCTGATCTTTGTCAGTGTTCAGACCTGTGGGTCTTTGTGCATTTTTTGTATTTAGTCTAGTGTGAATTGGTTCTTATGCATCCCTGATCTATATAGTGTGTTCCTTTCAGTTTAACCTGTCCATCTCCTGCATTCCTGGTCTGGTCAAACCGTTACATATTTCTAGTATCCTGTCTTGTTCATTTTACATCATATCTGCCATTTATCTTGTTTTGGTTCTTGAGGTTGTTGTCTGTACACTTAATACCTTCTGCTATGATTCCCTTATATCTGTTTACTCTGCATTTCTGACATTATTCAGTATTCTAGTTTCCTAAACCCCATTTTACTGCCCACCTGGCTCTGCCCCTTTGGTCCCTTGGATGGCCCCTTTTTTACACTATACAGTTAATGAATAAAAGTCACTATACAGAGAACAATATTTCCACCGACAGTGACAATATAGAAGTAGACCATATAAGTGATTATAGTTACATGTAGGGACTCACAGGTCACGTCTTATCTGATCAAAGTCAGTCACTTTTCTTTTTCTTCCTGCCCGAGGCATCATAAAGAATCCAGCCATCAAGAGGGAGCTTTAGGTGGCTGCCTATTTTTTCTATGGATGGAGGCAGCCCTGGGCAAATAAAAAGTCATGGGATGTTTTAAGAGAGGCATCGAGAAAATAGTTTAGCCTCCGTATAAATCATTGGTCAGACCAGATATGGAGTATCGTGTTCAGTTTTAAGTACATGCATATAAGAACGACATAGCCGAACTGTAGAGGGTGAAGAGAAGGACGACAAAGAAATTTAATGATATGGGAGAATTACAATACCAAAACAGGTTATCAAGCTTGGGGGCATTTAATTTGATCACAACATACAAATAAATTGATCACAACATACAAATAAATGAATGAATAGTACAGAGATCTTTCTAATGGTCTTTTTATACCTAGGTCTGTTACCATGACAAGGGGGCATCCTCTATGAGTAGCGGAAAGAAGGTTTCACTATGATCACGGATGGGGATTCTTTACAGTAAGAGCAGTGAGACTACAGAACTCATGTTGTGATGTCTGATTCACTAAACAAGTTCAAGGAGGGCCTGAATGTTTTTGAAAAATATAACATTACAAGTTATGAATATGTGGATTTATGTGGATATGTGGTGTCTAGTTTGTTGCAATGATATTACAGGGTCTGGTGATATTAACCCTTACTTGTCGTGACGCCAGGGTGAGGTTTGATTGGTATAAAAGGCCCTGCCGCCAACCAGACCACAAACGGCAGGGATAATAAACGGAATGTCCACAGCAGATTTTATGAAATAACTTGAACTTTTATGCAGCAGTCTTTACAAGTATACAGTGTCTCTCGAGGTAACCGGGATGCAGGATCCTCACAGGCTTTGCTGGAACTGGTAGTAATGACCTGTTTGCCGGCCACTGTGCTACTAATTAGAAGCTTTGGGTGAATAGTAGTCACAAGGAATTGATAGATGGAGCTTTATAACTCACGTTTTGTAGTGGCTGCAGGTTTCTTAGGCTTTGGCATAGATGAATTGAGATTGATGCTGATTTGCTTATTATGCTTGATTCAGTGTACAGCAGGGAAGAGAGAAGAGCAAGAGAGCATGAACCAAAAGAGAGAATTTGGTGACTACAGCCCCTTATATATAAGGGGGGCTGGGCTAATCTCATTGGTCAGCAAACCTGTAAGTCCTGAACCCAGTGAACTCTGGGTACATCACATGACCCAGTAAGGTCCTTAAACAATTATACATTACAACTGTACATCACTTGACCTGGGAAAGGTCCTATACATTTATATTTCCTATTCATTAAATACTATATCAACATACTTTATATTAGGCGACTAGGGGTAAGCCCTGCAGGAGAGCCCTATGGAAATGGAGGGACTCTGGCTGAGGGGACTTTAGACAGGGACAGAACCAGGTTCTGTACCGGGACACCACAGATAGAATGTTGATACAGTAAAATCTCCCTTAGCGGACACCTCCCAATAAGGGCCACCTCCCAATAGTGGACAGTTTTTAATTCCCTGGCAGAGTCTCATAAGACTTAAAGGGGTACTCCGCCCCTAGCATCTTATCCCCTATCCAAAGGATAGGGGATAAGATATCACATCGCGGAGGTCCCGCTGCTGGGGATCTCCGCTGCAGCACCCCACTATCATTACTTAACAGACCAAACTCGCTCTGTGAGTAATGACAGGCAATACAGGGGCTGGAGCATCGTTATGTCACAGCTCTGCCCCCTCATGACATCACGGCCCGCCCCCTCAATACAAGTTTATGGGAGGGGACATGGCGGCCATAACGCCCTCTCCCATAGACTTGCATTAAGGGGGTGGGCCGAGACATCACAAGGGAGCGGGGCCGTGACGTCACGATGCTCCGGCCCCTGTATCGCCGGTCATTACACACAGAGCGAGTTTGCTCTGTGCAGTAATGATAGCGGGGTGCTGCAGCAGAGATCCCGGGGGTCCCCAGCGGCGGGACCCCGCGATCTGACATCTTATCTCCTATCCTTTGGATAGGGGATAAGATGCTAGGGGCAGAGTACCCCTTTAATATATTTGCAGCCTCCAAATAGGGGACATTCCCAATAGTGGTTGCGGACACGCCCTATAGGTGACAATATGGGACAAAACACTCCCAATAGGGGACAAAACACTCCCATGAGGGGGCAACCAGGCTTATGCTCCAGCCTTATCTTGTAAACAGGGTCATCCTCAGTGGATACAGCCAATACTCCAGTAAGGGGCCCAGACTCCCAGGGGTCCTGGCCCCCACTACACCCCCCCCCTGCAGCAGCCCCAGCACAGAAGCAGAAGACCGCTGTTTGAGCAGTGGTCTAATGCTTCTGTACATACGCTGGCCACATCATCGGCCCCCTTCTTCCCTAATCCCCCAGTGCCACTTTATTCCCCCCTCTGTGCCAAATCATCCCTCCCCTTTATTACCCCCTGTGCCACATCATTTCTTCTTGATCCCCCCTGTGCTATTTCATTTCCCCTTTATTTCCCTCTGTGCAAATTCATTACCACCTCTTTACCACCCCCTGTGCCATTTCTTTGACCCCCCCCCCATGCCATTTCATGCGCCCTTTATCCCCCTGTGCCACTTCATAAAGAGGAGGGTGATGAATTTACACAGCGGGTAATAATTGGGAATGAACTGGCACAGGGGTTCAAGGGGAAATGATGTGGCAGAAGAGTAAGGCGGGATAATTTGGCACAAGGCATAAAGTGGCACAGGGTATAAAGGGGGATGAAATGATATGGGGGGAATAAGGGGTGATTAAATGTTACAGGGGAGGTGATACGGGGTGATTAAACGGCACTGGGAGTTCTACTATAATATTGCTTTTTATCATGTTTTATAGGTAAAAACACTCTGGAGTGAGTACAGTACAGTATTCTGTCATATATAAAGATTTTTCAGCCTTTTTTCCCAATAGAAGACATCTTTCAATAGCGGACACTTTTTTTTTAATTCTCCGTGAGTGTCCGCTATTGGGAGATTCTACTGTATAGGGGTTATACACAGTAGGGTTGTATGTTAAACTTGATGAACTTTAACCTTCATTTCTCAATCCCTTTCAACTTTGTACATATATATATATATATATATATATATATATATATATATATATATATATGCTACATAGATACCCATCAATCCTGTATTAGGACATGTTTCATACTGTATACATTTTTTGTGGTTATGAGTCTTGTCGGGCAGGTGGCTAGTTAATGAAGCAGTTATTGGTGTGGGATTTCAGTGCCCAGTGCTGTGCTGTATATTTCATTATCTTGCACCCTCTCTTGGGTCGTTGCATCATGTCTCTTTCTTTACTATTGATCACTTTTGTCCTGGTCATCAACCTGCTGTCCCCTCTCATCCCTTTTTTTGTGAGTTTTTAACCACTCTCCTTGTCCCATGACTGTGATGTTTCTGTCACAGTCCCATTGATCTCTGTTCTGCTTGTCACCGCGCTATGGATTATCAGCAGAATAATGTCATTACCAACAGCACACTCTATGCAGTCACAAGGCTGCATCCTGGATGTCATTTCTCTCCAGCAGCATCTAGTTTCCCAGGCTAACATTGATCTCTATGCCGCCCACATGCTGACAATAACTGTGCAGAATAATTAAACACCAGGAGGATGGCCCAGCTTGGCAGAAAATATAGCAAAATGAAGGACATGAACTAAAACTGTTGCTTGCAAATAAGTGATGTAGCCCACAAAGTTTTCCAACAAGTTATGAAACTCTAATCTATGTGGAATATGTTAACAGCAATGACATAAACATAATCAATGTCCATGGTCATTAAAGTTGTAAAAATGGTGAAGAATATGGGTCCTGATATGACCATTTTGCACCGATTTTAGCATAGATGTCTATAATTTCTATATTATTGACTGATGGAACAAAATGGTAGTCCTTAGCATAGGGGATAACTATCTGATCTAGAGAATGGGGACCCAAGTCTACCTTTAGAATGGAGTGGTGGAATGTACATGCTTGTTGTCACTCCACTCATTTTCTATTGGAGCTTCCGGTGATAGCTGAAGAGCTCCTATAGAGAAAGAATGGAGTGGGGATGTGCATACACATCCCAATTCTCTGTTCTAATGGGAGACTCTGGTTCCCATTCTCAAGATCACAGGGGGTCCTAGCAGTTGAACCTCTGCAATCTGCAATACTGAGGCAAATAAACAAGGCAGCAAGTCAAAATGATGTGATAATAATGGGGGACTTTAATTATCCTGATATAAATTGGGAGACTGAGTCCTGTGAATCTCATAAAGGAAACAGGTTTCTGACTATAGCTAAAGACAATTATCTGTCCCAAATGGTGCAGAGCCCAACCAGAGGGGGTGCACTACTGGACTTAATATTAACCAACAGACCTGACAGAGTAACTAATGTGCAGGTAAAAGGACACCTGGGAAATAGTGATCATAATATAATACATTATAACTTGTTCTTCAATAAGGGAATCTCTCGGGGGGCCACAAAAACAATTAACTTTAGGACGGCACAGTTCGATCAACTCGGAGAAGCCCTTAACAATATAAAATGGGATAATGTTCTCAAAAACAAGAATACTGACACTAAATGGGAGACTTTTAAAAATATCTTAAGTTCTCACTGCAAGATGTATATACCTTATGGGAATAAAAGGGTCAGAGATAAAAGAAAACCAATATGGATGAATAAAAATGTTAAGGGGGCAATAAATGACAAAAATAAAGCATTTAAACTACTAAAACAGGACGGCGGTGAGGAAGCATTAAAAAGCTAAAGAGAAAAATGTAAAATATGTTTAAAAAAACTGATAAAAACCGCAAAAATAGAGACAGAAAGACTAATTGCCAAAGAGAGTAGAACTAACCCCAAAATGTTCTTTAACTATATAAATAGCAAAAAGATAAAAAATGAAAGTGTAGGCCCTTTAAAAAATGATGAGTAAGAAATTATAAACGGGGATCAGGAAAAAGCTAATATATTAAAAAATTCTTCTCCACTGTGTTCACCGAGGAAAATGAAATGTCAGGTGAAATACAGTGAGATAAGGTAAACTCCCCAGTACAGGTCACCTGTCTAACCCAGGAAGAAGTACAGTGCTGCCTACAAAAAAATCTAAATAAACAAATCACCATGTCCAGATGGCATTCACCCCTGTCTTTTAAATGAATTAAGTAATGTGATAGACAGACCCCTATTTTTAATATTCAGGGAATCTATAGTAACAGGGACTGTTCCCCAGGACTGGCACATGGCAAATGTGGCACCAATATTTAAAAAGGGATCAAAATGTAAATTGTTTGAAGGTTTTCTAAGGGATGCAGTTCTGGAGTATCTTAATTAAAAATAAATATATGACCCCATTTCAGCATGGCTTTATGAGGGATCGGTCCTGTCAAACTAACCTGATCAGCTTTTATGAGGAGGTGAGCTCCAGACTGGACCAGGGGCAATCACTGGATGTCATATATCTGGATTTTTCCAAAGCATTTTATACGGTGCCCCATAAAAGGTTGTTGCATAAAATGAGAAGGATGTGGCTGGGGGAGAATGTGTGCAAGTGGGTAAGTAACTGTCTCAATGATAGGAAACAGGGTGGTTATTAATGGTACTTATTCTGATTGGGTGACTGTTACTAGTGGGGTACCACAGGGGTCCGTCTTGGGTCCTGTTCTTTTTAATATATTCATTAATGACCTTTTAGAGGGGTTGAATAGTAAAGTAGCAATCTTTGCAGATGATGCTAAACTCTGTAAAGCGGTAAACACTATAGAGGACAGTGCACTGATACAAATGGATCTGGATAGGTTGGAGGTTTGGGCTGGGAAGTGGCAGATGAGCTTCAACACTGATAAATGTAAGGTAATGCACATAAGGAAGAATTATCCAGGCTGGGATTATGTATTAACCTCCCTAGCGGTACGATTCCGTCTGGAAATTTGTACCAAAAGCGGTACAATTTTTTGCATTGAAATTCCACATCTCCCCCCATCACATTCCCCCTCCCTTGTCACATTTCCCCCCCCATATCACATTCCCCCCCTGTCACATTCCCCCCCCCATATCACATTCCCCCCCTGTCACATTCCCCCCCCTTGTTGCATTCTCCCCCCCCTGTCACATTCATCCCCCTGTCACATTCTCCCCCCTTGTTACACTCTCCCCCCCGTCACATTCATCCCCCCCTGTCACATTCCCCCCTTGTTACATTCTCCCCCCCCCTTGTTACCTTCTCCTCCCTCCATGTTACATTCCACTCCCCCCCTGTCACATCCCCCCTTTGTCACATTCCTCCCCCCTGTCACATCCCCCCCCCTTGTCACATTCTCCCCTCTGTCACATTCCCCCCTATGTCACATACCCCCCTATGTCACATTCCCCCCCCTTGTCACATTCCCCCCCCCCCCTTGTTTCATTCTCCCCTGTGTCACATTCCCCCCTTGTCACCTTGTCACCTTCTTGTCCTGCAGCAAATACACTAGGTTTGCCAGGCAGATTTCAAACCTAGTGTATTTGCTGCAGAACAAGCCCTTTCCCCTTCAGCCAATCACAGGCTTTACACCACTGCGGCCTGTGATTGGCTGAAAAGTGAAAGGTCCTGTAAGATGAATAGAGCAGTGACCAGAGCGCACGGAGGGGAACGACATCTTCAGGGACCGGGACTAGGTGAGCAAAAGGTTTTTTTATTTTCTTCCTTCTTACTTTTACACTTAGTTCAGGGTTTTCTACCAGGGGGCCTCCAGCTGTTGTGAAACTACTGCTCCCAGCATGCCCGGACAGCCTTTGGCTGTCCGGGCATGCTGAGAGTTGTAGTTTTGCAACATCTGGAGGCCCCCTGGTTGAGAAACACTGACTTTTAGTATATGTCTTTACCTGCTCTGGCCGGCCCCCGCAACGGGAGCCGACCCGAGCAGATAATCACATATTTTCCCGGGGGCTGCATCACTACATCGCAAAAAGCAAAAATCGCGATTTGATTGCTTTTGCGATATACTGTGCAGCCCGCACAGCAACTCTGCAATTCTACCCCGAGCGTGACTCGGGGTTACCGCTTCTAGCAGCGAAAATTAACCCCGAGTCACGCTCGGGAATACCGCTAGGCTGGTTAAATTGGAGCACACTTGGGACGACTGACATGGAAAATGATTTAGGAGTCTTAGTTAATAGTAAATTTAGCAGTAGTGACCAGTGTCGGGCAGCTGCTGCCAAGGCAAATAAAATCATAGGGTGCATCAATAGGGGCATAGATGCCCATGACAAGGAAATAATTCTGCCGCTGTACAAGTCAGACCACACATAGAATACTGTGTACAGTACTGAGCACCAGTGTACAAGAAATATATAGTGGAGCTGGAGAGGGTTCAAAGACAGGCAACCAGAGCAATACGGGGAATGGGAGGACTACAGTACCCAGAAAGATTATCAGAATTGGGGTTATTTAGTTTAGAAAAAAGAAGGCTTAGGGGAGACCTAATAACTATGTATAAATATATCAAGGGACAGTACAGAGATCTCTCCCATGATCTATTTATACCCAGGACTGTATCTATAACAAGGGGGCATGCTCTAGGTTTAGAGGAAAGAAGGTTTCTAAACCAGCACAGACGGGGTTCTTTACTGTAAGAGCAGTGAGAAAGTGCCAGAAAGTTAAACAGATTTGTAAATTACTTCTATTTAAAAATCTTAATCCTTCCAGTACTTATCAGCTGCTGTATGCTCCAAAGGAAGTTATTTTCTTTTTGAATTTCTTTCCAGCCTGACTACAGTCTCTGTCTATGTCAGGAACTGTCCAGGGCAGGATAGGTTTGCTGTGGGGATTTGCTCCTGGCCTGAACTGTTCCTGACATGAACAGAGGTGTCAGCAGATAGCTCTGTGGTTAGACAGTTAAAAAATAAAATAAAAAAGAACTTCCTTTGGAGCATACAGCAGCTGATAAGTACTGGAAGAATTAAGATTTTTAAATGGAAGTAGTTTACAAAGCTGTTTAATTTTCTGGCACCAGTTCATAAAAAAAAAAAAAATTGTTTTCCACCAGGCTACCCCTTTAAGTTTTCTTGAATTTAAAGAAAACTGTCACCCTGATAACCCACAATAAACCCAATACATGGGTTACAGTGTGGGTGACCAGGAATCCAAAGAGGGGTCACTTACTGTAGTCAATGATGTGGTTCCCAAAATATTGGCTGGCCCCCTCCTGAAATCAGGGAGTCGCGCGCAGGAGGCGGGGCCTCCCAGCTGGCCACCCCTGCTTCTTTCTGTCTTCTCAATCAGCCGTCCCCTTTGTTAGCATATTGATATTCTGCAACTCCACATCCTAGTGACGCGAGTTGCATGTCACGTAGAGCGTAAGTGCAGGCAGTTTGGTAGAGCGCAGGCAGTTTGCATACAGCTCTCACATGACTATAGCTCTCACATGACTGCTTTCAGTAATCAGAGCTCAGGACATGAGAGCTGTATGTAAACTGCTGGCGCATGCGCTCTACTGACAGAATGCAGCACTCATGTGACATGTGACTTATGTCATTAGGACATGGAGTCGCAGAATATGAATATGCTAACTAAGGTGATGGCTGATTGAGAAGACAGAAAGAAACAGGGGAGGCCAGCTTGCGGGGCCCCACCTCTTGTACACGACTCCCTGAATTCAGAAGAGGAACCTTGCCAGCCAATATTTCGGGAACCAAAGCACCGATTATAGTAAGTGACCCCTCTTTGGATTCCTGGTCACCCACACTATAGCCAAGTTTATTGGGTTTAGTGTGGGTGATCAGGGTGACAGTTTTCCTTTACTAGAGGATTTTAAATTCTCATCATACAAATTCAATTCATTAAATGCCAGGAAAACCCGATGGTGACACCCAAGAGTTACTAGTGTCTCAGTGTACAGAAGGGGTCACCATCTCTTGAGGTGACCTATTTCTAGTTTACTGCATTCCTCAGTTTACTTTGTCCACTGCCTCTCATATGTCAGGAGAAACAATGCTTTGCAGGATGTAAAAGCATTCTGAGACTTTGCCCCCTGGTTTCCTAACATTACAGAAATGCATGAGAGGACATATAGTAGCAGCCTCACAGTCTGAGGTTGCATTGCATTGCTGTCTAGGGGGTTTTCACTATGTCCACAAATAGAGAAGAACAATCCAAAATGGCAAATGGACATAGAATCAGCTGTTGCAAATATTCTTTATGTACTGATTTAGTTTGTATTAGCGCTTTGCAATCATACTCAGGAGTTCAGTAGGATGGGATACAAATAGGATGAGATAGAAAAATGCTTATTTAAATTTGTGTAGTAGTATTGCATTTTACGGTTGACCTTTGTTGAAGTGTTCTACGACCTAAACTTTAATAAATCATGTTTTAGTGTGTGTACACCAATATACAGTAATTCTGGCTGATCCTCTTATGTCCAATAAAATATATGACATTTCCACATACAGAAAACTGCTGGCAAAATGACAAGTTATTATAATAAATATTCCTCTTTCTGATTTCAAAACATGTGGACTAAAGGACAAAACTGATACCAAATCTATTAAACTAGGAATTAACTGTAAGCCAAGGGCTTACACTGTATGTCGCCTATGATTTTAGGGATTGAATTATGATACTACTTGTCGAAATGTTAATAGTTTTACTATTAAAGAGACATACACAGTGTTTTTGTTTTTCTCTTTTTAACTTATTAGAATAGAATTACGCGAGTAGAATTCTGTGCAGTGAACAGTACCATAGTGTGAATGGGTCTTCTGTGAAACCCGTTCACACTGCAGAATTTCTATGGCGGACAATTCCGCTGCTGAAATTGTTCCGCTCAAAGAAAGAACATGTTCATTCTTTGTGCGGAATTCCGCGAGTACTGCATAGCCATCAATGGTGACAGCGCAGTGCCCCGCAGTCCTACGAAAGTCAAAGGATGTCTGGGCATGCTGGGAGTAATAGTTTTGCAAAAGCTGTAGGCAGAGTGAGGGAGGGGGAGCAGTTATCATAGTGCAGGCAAGAAATGGACACGCCCCCTCCCTTTGACAAGATGGAAAAGACATTGAGCAGCTGTAGTATGCCTTTTTAGTGAAATATGGCTCATAGAACAATTACATGTACATGATCAGGATGAGGTACTGAGTAACATATAACAGTTTTTTTTTTTTGTGGGATCTGACAAGTACCCTTTAAAGGGGTACTCCGCCCTAGACATCTTATCCCCTTTCCTTTGGATAGGGGATAAGATGTCTGATTGCAGGCAGGGGTCCCGCTGAAATTGTTCCACGCAAAAAAAGAACATGTTCATTCTTTGTGTGGAATTCCGCGAGTACTGCATAGCCATCAATGGTGATGGAGCAGTGCCCCGCAGTCCTACCGTCAAAGTATTTTCGGCGGCGGACGCGAGTGGAGATTCCACAGTGTGAACATACCCTTAAAATTA
This sequence comes from Hyla sarda, assembly GCF_029499605.1. Classification (NCBI taxonomy): domain Eukaryota; kingdom Metazoa; phylum Chordata; class Amphibia; order Anura; family Hylidae; genus Hyla; species Hyla sarda. The sequence continues at coordinate 251,604,161 of NC_079190.1, read as the reverse complement.
CAATGACCAGACACTAAAAATGCTGTGGCTCCTTTTGCTACTGGTTGGGAACTATGTGCGACTCCTCTGAGGACTGCTCTGTGGCAAATACATGGATGGATATATGTGTGGTGCATACAAGGACAATAGGTCTTGTAGGGCAGGCTATCTAAGGTTAGTTGTCCTTTGGGTGCAAGAGATGTCACATGTTAGGATAAGCCTGCTAACCTAATGAATCCCCTTGTAAGCTTGTGCAACCCTTTTTTAATGGGGTTGTACCCAATGTGTTAGAGTAAGGAATGAGAATCCAGAGCAATACGGTAACATGCGAACAACAACAAAATTTACTTAAATGGGCACTGTCAAATATAAAAACTTTTTATATGTTGTACTTGGCAAACAATAGTTTTTCTAATATACTTCTTTAAAAAATATCACATTTTATTAAAGAAAACTGCCTTTGAAAATCCAACCACTTGGGGTCCCATACCTGCTGGGACACTGATGAGTCCAACAGCAGCATGAGTGTCTCCAAGGGTCATGGACACGAGATGGCTGATTGACAAGGCTGCAGGAGGAACACAGCTTGCAGCAACACACAGTTTTAACAAACAAGTGCCTCCACTGTTGCATAACTACAACGCCAAGCATGTCTAGAAAGTGAAAGGATGTCTGGGCATGCTGGGAGTAATAGTTTTGCAAAAGCTGTAGGCAGAGTGAGGGAGGGGGAGCAGTTATTATAGTGCAGGCAAGAAATGGACATGCCCCCTCCCTTTGACAAGATGGCATTGACATTGAGCAGCTGTAGTGTACCTTTTTAGTGAAATGTGGCTCATAGAGACATATCATTTACATGTACATGATCAGGATGAGGTACTGAGTAACATATAACAGTTTTTTTTTTGTGGGATCTGACAGGTACGATTTAAAGGGGTACTCCGCTCTAGACATCTTATCCCCTTTCCTTTGGATAGGGGATAAGATGTCTGATTGCAGGGGTCCCGCTGCTGGGGACCCCAGCAATCTCTCCTGCAGCCCCCAAAGTCATCACTGCACGGAGCTAAGTTTGCTCTATGCACGATGACTCACGATACAGGGGCCTGAGTATTGGGAAGTCACAACCCCACCCCCTCAATATGTCATGGGTCCGCCCCCTCAATGCAAGTCTATTGGAGGGGGCATGGTGGCTGTCACGCCCCCTCCCATAGACTTATGTTGAGGGGCAGAGCGTGATTTCACGAGGGGGCAGAGCTTTGATGTCACGATACTCCGGCCCCTGTATCGTGAATCATCACGTATGGAGCAAACTGAGCTCCGTGCAGTGATGACTCGGGGGGCTGTAGGAGAGATTGCGGGGGTCCCCAGCGGCGGGACCCCCCGCAATCAGACATCTTATCCCCTATCCATTGGATGGGGGATAAGATGTCTAGGGCAGAGTACCCCTTTAACCCCTTAAGGACTCAGGGTTTTTCCGTTTTTGCACTTTCGTTTTTTCCTCCTTACCTTTTAAAAATCATAACCCTTTCAATTTTCCACCTAAAAATCCATATTATGGCTTATTTTTGCGTCACCAATTCTACTTTGCAGTGACATTAGTCATTTTACCCAAAAATGCACGGCGAAACAGAAAAAAAAATCATTGTGCGACAAAATTGAAAAAAAAACGCCATTTTGTAACTTTTGGGGGCTTCCGTTTCTACGCAGTGCATATTTCGGTAAAAATGACACCTTATCATTATTCTGTAGGTCCATACGGTTAAAATGATACCCTACTTATATAGGTTTGATTTTGTTGCACTTCTGGAAAATTCATAACTACATGCAGGAAAATTTATACGTTTAAAAATGTCCTCTTCTGACCCCTATAACTTTTTATTTTTCCACATACGGGGCGGTATGAGGACTAATTTTTTGCGCCGTGATCTGAAGTTTTTATTGGTATGATTTTTGTTTTGATCTGACTTTTTGATCACTTTTTATTCATTTTTTAATGTTATAAAAAGTTACCAAAATACGCTTTTTTGGACTTTGGAATTTTTTTGCGCGTACGCCATTGACCGTACGGCTTAATTAATGATATATTTTTATAGTTCGGACATTTACGCACGCGGCGATACCACATATGTTTATTTTTATTTTTTTTTACACTGTTTTATTTTTCTTATGGGAAAAGGGGGGTGATTCAAACTTTTATTAGGGAAGGGGTTAAATGACCTTTATTAACACTTTTTTTTTACTTTTTTTTGCAGTGTTATAGGTCCCATAGGGACCTATAACACTGCACACACTGATCTCCTATGCTGATCACTGGCGTGTATTAACACGCCTGTGATCAGCATTATCGGCGCTTGACTGCTCCTGCCTGGATCTCAGGCACGGAGCAGTCATTCGTCGATCGGACACCGAGGAGGCAGGTAAGAGCCCTCCCGGTGTCCGATCAGCTGTTCGGGACGCCGCGATTTCACCGCGGCGGTCCCAAACAGCCCGACTGAGCAGCCGGGATACTTTCAGTTTCACTTTAGAAGCGGCGGTCAGCTTTGACTGCCGCTTCTAAAGGGTTAATACCGCACATCGCCGCGATCGGCGATGTGTGGTATTAGCCGCGGGTCCCGGCCGTTGATTAGCGCCGGGACCCACGCGATATGATGCGGGATCGCGGCGCGATCCCGCTTCATATCGCGGGAGCCGGCGCAGGACGTAAATATACGTCCTGCGTCGTTAAGGGGTTAAGGATATTGTGTAAAATCCAGATATAACAATCTCTTTAGCACAGAGTTGCAAAGTTACAACTTGTAGATTTCCAGATTTGTGGAAAATCGGTCACCATTTCATTTTCAAATGCTTATATAGCAGATATATTGACTAAGTATGTCTATTGTGCTTCTCAAACTTTCAGTGGTGTTGCATTTAGTTACACAGGAACAAATGCAGTTACAGGTTTACATGCAGTCTAAAATCAGACGAGATTGTGTTTAGCAGAAGGGTCTTTGCTCAGCTGGTTCTCTACTTCTGGATAGAAGATTTTCCTTATTGGAGCTGAAAACAGGTTAAGTGTAGAGAGATCCCCTTACAGCTTGAACTAAAGATGACCTTTTGGGTGAAATTCTCAAAAACTCTGCTTTTGACCCAGATGTGTCTCAGGATAGATATTGCTTGCAATTGGAAAAGTAGTTGATTATTGCTTGTAACTGACTGTAGCTGAAACAGATTACTAATTAGACCTGCACATTGACTGGACCTAGAACAAGCACTCTATCTAGGTGCATACACTTTTCTGACTAGATGTTAAATCTGCCATGGCCTGAGCCAGATTGTGACTGATTGGCCACCCTGGCAGGAGCTGAGCTAGGATAGATGTGTACTTTCTGTCCTGGAGATTAGATGCTACCCATTTTAATCTTTGTTATGAGGCTATATCTCTGGTTTTCGGTGAGATGCATAATAGAAACAACATATGCAGCACACTAAGGCAACCTTGTTCTAGCCTATGCCATTGCCAGTTAGCAGCCTATACTGATACTCAATAGTCCAAAGAATATCCAGTCTCTAAATACTTCTTTTAAAGAAATATCAAAATTACTACATGATTAACTTAAATGACAAATTAGAGCTAAAGTGTTGGAGTGGTTACTGACCGACAAATAAGAAGGGGTAGCATATTCTGAGGGACGGTAGCCTGTAAAGCTTTTAATTTCATATCAAGGCATACAATGTTATTGTGTATTTGTTATTTGTTAGATTCCATATTAATTGAAAAAAAATAAGAAAATTAGAACATGTTCCATTAGGTGCCAGATCACAGAGCTATTCATTGCTTCTGGGGAAAAATTTCTTAAAGCAGCACACAGAAACCCATAGTATAAAGCCTCAGGGACTACATGCCCCTGCATGTATGCTCCATTAATGTTGATATGCCTTGTTCTTTTATTTATTACTTACTAACTTTTTCAATAACACAATTTATTTCATAATAAAAAAAAAAACTTTCTACATTAGTTGTGTGATGCAATCAATATTGTCACACCAGTTACATTAAAGACAGATATTATTATACTTAGAGATGAGCACATTTTTGAAAAAATTGATTCGACCGATTTGCCGAATATTCAGAAAAAATTTGGTTCTGTGCGAATTTACTCGCGGTGAATCGTTATTAAAATTGGCTATTTCTGGCCTACAGAGAGCCTCAATAGGGGTGGACAGCTTTTCCAGGGCAAACTCTGCTAGTTGCGGCCACAAATCAAGTTTGGCTGTCCAGAAGCCAAGCGGATCTTCAAAGAGTGTTAGCAGGGTCATGTCAAGTTATGGCACCACCTGCTGGTTCAGGTCCTGCACCAGGTCTACCTGCTGTTGATGAATTGCTTCACTATGGGGGTGAAGAAAGCTACTCTTCAGTGACTATAGACTCAGGCTGCTGGTGACTGAGCTGGTACTACTCCTGCCACTCCACCCTTCCCCAGCAACCAAGGCAGTGGAAGGTGAGCGCAGAGGCCTACTGACTACATAGGATGTCTCTGTAGTAGGTCGATTAGTCACCCCTCTCAGTGGGTGTAAAAAAGGCCCCCATTTTGTGGCGGTAGCAAGGGTCCAATAAGGCGGAGAGCTAGAAGTCATCCCTCTCCAGAATGGTGACAATTCGAGCTTGAGAGGTAGGCACCCCGTCTCCAGTGCCCTGACCAGCCACCGTTTCCAACAGGTGTTGTATTAAATTAATCAGTGGAATGATGTTGTTCATTCCGTAATCCTGGCAACTGACTAATAAGGGCCGGAGTAAATGGCACGTGCAAACGGCAGGTGTCATGTATGAGCTGCCATTGATTGACATTAAAGTTACACAGGGGAGTCCCCTATCCGCTTGGATCATCAAGAAATCAATGATGGCTTTTCTCTGTTCATATAGTTGGTCCAACATATGGAGGGTGGAATTCCAACCTGTGGAGACATTGCAAATCAGACTATGTTGGGGGATACCGTTCTGACGCTGCAGCTCAAGGAGGGTGAGCTTTGCGATGTACGAGTGGCTGCAGTGCATGCAAAGTTTCCTTCCCATTGTTAGAATGTCTTGCAGATGGGGGGAACACTTCAGGAACTGAATGGCTCAGACTTCCTTGTCACAGTGCAGACAAGATGTTCTTCCCATTGTCGTTCTCCATGGTTCCCATTTCCAGGTTTCGTGGAGTAAGCCATGATTTGACTTCTTGATGAATTACTTTTAGCAGTTCCTCCCCTTTGTGACTCCGTTCGCTAAGCCTGCACACATGGTATGCTGGAGGGGCACTGAGACTTGTCCATGCAGTGGAAGCTGAGGACACAGTGGAGGATGCGGAGGCGGAGTTGCACACTGCCACAGGACCAACAGCCTGAGAGCGTGTAGGCGGAAGCAGCGTGACCTGTCCAAGTTGCTGTTGTGGCTGTGCAGGAACCACATTTACCCAGTGGTCCGTAAAGGACATTTATTGTCCCTGACCCTAGTTACAGCTCCGACCGACTTACAGGCTCAATGACTGGCCCACCTTCTGTTCGACAAAATTGTGCAGGGCTGGTACATCCTTTTCACAAAGAGATGACAGCTTGGGACTCTCCACCTTGGCTCGGCACAAGCCATCAGTTCTCTGAAAGGTGCATAGTCCACCACTTGAAAAGGGAGGGACTGCCGCATCAGCAAATTGGACAGGAGCACATTCAGTTTCTGTGCCGTTGGATGAGTGGGCACAAACTGTTGTCTCTAGGACATGGCTCAGCAGATGGATTGCTGGCGGAATGACTGACTCGAAGTAGGAGGAGCAGGAGCATCTGGAGCGACAGAAGATGGGTTTGACAGACAGCGCCTTTCGGCTGAGGTGGTGGAGCCTTGGCTGGCGGAAACAGGTAGAGGCGTGCTACTGGGTGATGCAGCAGGCTGGACCACTGCATCGGAGCCACGGTTCTCCCAGACCGCTTTATGGTGACGCTGCATATGTTGACGCAGGGCCATGGTGCCAATATTAGGACCCTGGCCATGCTTCACCTTCTGCTGACACATCTTGCATGTGGCCAAGTTAACATACTCTGGATGCTTGATGAAAAACTGCCACACCGCCGAGTAGCTGATTTTCCCCCCAACAGTCCACACTGATTGTCTATTACTGCCGCCGGCTCCAGGAACTCCTGTTCCACTACCTCCTGGGAAGGTAGGCTGCCATGAAGCAGGTGGTCTACCCCGGGCATGTTTGGCTCCAGACTTCCCACTACTGCCACCATAGAGACTGCCAACAAAGCTACCACCTTGCTGGCTCAGCTGCTGCCTTACAGGCAACCTGAAACCCTCTTCTCCTGATGATGATGATGAGGCTCCCAAGTGCGATCGGTTTCATCATCCTCGAGTTCTGCACGTCACTGATGTCTTCCTCAGGTTCCTCAACAGTGTCTGCTTCTGGAGCCTGAACGCTCGCAACACTTATATGTACGGTGTCCATTTTATGACATTGTCAGCTGTCAGCTGTAACTCCGTCCTCCGTCAGCTGAAATGGTGTCCCGCCTCCTCCCTCACACCAATTGCCGTCATCCTTCAGTCACTACTCCATTCTCCCTCATCCGAAACTACCACGTCCAAAACGCCATCATGCCTCAGACGATTCTCCCTCAGATGCAACTTCCTGCCGCATAGCAGAGCCGACGCTGCACAGCATGTATAGCAGAGTCGAAACTGTGAAACTTGCATGTGTGTACTACAGACACCACAAGTGCGACAGAGTTGGTATAGCAGAGCTGACATTGAATAGCGCGTACAGCAGAACCCGTATAGCAGAGATCTGACACTGATTACCAACTCTCCAGATGCTGTCTTTGCCCTATACCACCTCTTTCTCCTTCCATTGGTCTCTCTCAGTATGCATTGCTGGTTCCTGCAAGAGACTTAACCAGACAGATCTACACTCCTCATCCACCTGTATACTCTGTACCATAACTGTGGGAGGACAGGAGCAGTGCAGCCTTGGCAGCCTTCTCCACCATCCAGTCTCCTTGGCTTCTGAGGTTGTTTCCTTCATGTGGTTCTAATCTTTCTGATGGCCACCTTCTCTGATAGCTATAGGACTTTGAACACTTGAATTACAAACTACAGATTCTACGTTTGATTGGTTTGCCCAAGGATTCAAGAAAATCTACACTCCAATAGGCCCATACTTGTGGGCGGTAATAAAAGTGTACCCATACTTATTATGTCTTACCTTCAGCCAGTTTACACATCTCAGAGAATATCTTAAACTCTACTTTCTGAACCAACAGCTCAGATGGAGTGGTTTATTTAACCCCTTAAGGACTCAGGGTTTTTCCGTTTTTGCACTTTCGTTTTTTCCTCCTTACCTTTTAAAAATCATAACCCTTTCAATTTTCCACCTAAAAATCCATATTATGGCTTATTTTTTGCGTCGCCAATTCTACTTTGCAGTGACATTAGTCATTTTACCCAAAAATGCACGGCGAAACGGAAAAAAAAATCATTGTGCGACAAAATCGAAAAAAAAACGCCATTTTGTAACTTTTGGGGGCTTTCGTTTCTACGCAGTGCATATTTCGGTAAAAATTACACCTTATATTTATTCTGTAGGTCCATACGGTTAAAATGATACCCTACTTATATAGGTTTGATTTTGTCGCACTTCTGGAAAAAATCATAACTACATGCAGGAAAATTTATACGTTTAAAAATGTCATCTTCCGACCCCTATAACTTTTTTATTTTTCCACGTATGGGGTGGTATGAAGACTCATTTTTTGCGCCGTGATCTGAAGTTTTTATCGGTATGATTTTTGTTTTGATCGGACTTTTTGATCACTTTTTATTCATTTTTTAATGATATAAAAAGTGACCAAAATACGCTTTTTTGGACTTTGGAATTTTTTTGCGCGTACGCCATTGACCGTACGGCTTAATTAATGATATATTTTTATAGTTCGGACATTTACGCACGCGGTGATACCACATATGTTTATTTTTTATTTTTTTTACACTGTTTTATTTTTTTTATGGGAAAAGGGGGGTGATTCAAACTTTTATTAGGGAAGGGGTTAAATGACCTTTATTAACACTTTTTTTTTACATTTTTTTTGCAGTGTTATAGGTCCCATAGGGACCTATAACACTGCACACACTGATCTCTAATGCTGATCACTGGCGTGCATTAACACGCCTGTGATCAGCATTATCGGCGCTTGACTGCTCCTGCCTGGATCTCAGGCACGGAGCAGTCATTCGTCGATCGGACACCGGGGAGGCAGGTAAGAGCCCTCCCGGTGTCCGATCAGCTGTTGGGGACGCCGCGATTTCACCGCGGCGGTCCCGAACAGCCCGACTGAGCAGCCGGGTCACTTTCACTTTCACTTTAGAAGCGGCGGTCAGCTTTGACCGCCGCTTCTAAAGGGTTAATACCGCACATCGCCGCGATCGGCGATGTGTGGTATTAGCCGCGGGTCCCAGCTGTTGATTAGCGCCGGGACCGACGCGATATGATGCGGGATCGCGGCGCGATCCCGCTTCATATCGCGGGAGCCGGCGCAGGACGTAAATATACGTCCTGCGTCGTTAAGGGGTTAAGTATAACTTCATTTTGCGTGTTGTCACCATATAACCTGTCTGGTGTATTACATCTTTGCATCACTCAGAGCAAGCTTACATTTACAACTCAACATCAACCATGGATTCTCTTATATGCTATCATGTCTCTTGAATTTTTTACTTCATAAGTTCAAGACAATTTAATCATAATCTGAGAGTAGCAAAGCTATCAAAGAGCGGTCTTCTTTTTCAGCATCTTCATGTTACACTAAATTATCATTATAAAGTTATCCACTCACAACTGATGTTATTCAAATAAATGCAATGTAGTATGTATAGGTATATCACATTGTCTATACATGTACTATAAATATACTCAATTTCAAACAGTAGAAATATATTTCCTTCAAGTCTAATGTGACTTTGTGTTTCAGAAGAAGGGAATGTCATTCTCCCTATAAGGCCCCACCTTTCTCCTCCCACTCCTCTACGTCACTGGTCACCGCCCCCTTTGAGTCAGGGTTTTTGTTTTCCCTCAGGTTTGGTCAGTCTTCAATAACTCTTTAATGTCTAGTAACTGACTGGATTCCTGTGTCACTTTACAAGAAGACATACAATAACAATACCAACATGTACAAATACTCAACATAAAAAACACAGGGCCAAACACACATTCTAACCAAAAATCTAAAAGAGTCAAAAATATACAGAGCTCTTTCAAAAATTGGACAAAATCACCTTCAATACACATTGTTTATAACTCAATAGACCATTAGCTGATTTTAAATGCTTAGGTAATATTTATAAATTAAATAGTGATCACTTTTTTTTATATCTTTTATTTTAGTTTTCTTGGCCAAATTTATTCTCTTGTTACTCCTATAATATAATCAGACAATTAATAGCATTTCCTGATACACTTCATTTTTGGCATCGATACTGTGCAACTGTGAAAACAAAACTTATTAGGAAATTTATGAAATATCATTAAATAGGTTCAATTACTACCACATGGATTTTCTTTTGTTCTTCCGCAATCTAAAAGGATCCATTAGAACACAAACACTTACATAAACATATTCATAAAGAAAACATTCATTTATATCTTAAGAACCATCCTATGAATGTCATCATATAACTACATACACAAAATCAAATAACAATCATGTATCACACAGCTTTCCTAGAGACCTACCACGCACTCTGCACTCCATAGCACTGAGCATCCCTCATCATTATCTTCACTTTTACCCACACAATTGGGAAAAACAACTCCATTCATTCATCTCCATTCATTGGACTAATAACACATCTTTAAAGGGGTTCTCCACCCCTAAACATCTTATCCCCTATCCTAAGGATAGGGGATAAGATGTCAGATGGCCGGGGTCCCGCTGCTGGGGACCACCGGATCTCGGAACGTTAAAGTTAAAATCCATACCCTAAAACAAAGTCTCTCTTCATTCGATTTATAATATATCTCTTATTCAACATCCTATCAACAGGCTACCAAAATGTATGTCTGTACATCAGTGTTAATTTCATTGCCTAATTATTTTGATTATAATTTTATCCAACCACAGTCCCCTTTATCTTTGCCTTAACTATACACTACAGTATAACTATATCATAATTTGCTCTTAAGAATCACACTGCTGTATATGACTGTATATAACACTACTATATATGAATCAACCATCAGTATATTTCAAACTTTCAACTGCCTTAATATCCATAGTCCAATCTTTGCTCACCACATGCTTTTCCATCAAAACCTTGAGTCTCCCTTTTGTTTCTCTAGAATTCATCAAAACCTTGAGTCTCCATTTTGTTTCTCCAAGCCTATTCAGCTGCTAACAACAATCTGCTCTTCTTTTACTTGTCTTATCACTTTTATATATATCATTAACTCTTGCACTAACTTTTCAGCTTTCTCAACAACACAATGCGTACATTCTTTGTGAAAAATTGGGCAATCCTACTCAACAACTTAGTTTACAACACAGACCCAGTTTTGACATTTCTGAGGGTACTCAGGTATTCATCCCCTTACACACACACACCAACACACTTTTTCAGTTTCTCAAGCTTTCATTACCATCTCTATACGTTACCCATCTTTGCACACTCATACATCCTTCCCTTGGCATTTTTGCTAATTTTCCTAAAGCTCAGTCACATTTATGCAGCAGCTTCGTGCTTCACACTCTATTCCCCTCAGGTCTGGCCCCCTTTCATCTATTCTTTCAACAACTCTACCAGTGAGGTCATTCTAAACTGCAGCTCTGTTACATTTGCTTCTCACTGTCTTACATCTGGCCCACAGGCCCCCCTTATGCTATTCAAGCTGGTACCTATTTGTGGAACCTCCAGCTGCTGCACAAACTGCTCTGCTATCTGCAAACTACAGACCCCTCTCAACCCCTCCTTTTCTTAGGAGATATCTCTAAAACATTAGGGTTCAATTAACAGACACATTTAAATGCAGTTCTGCCTTTTTAACTAAGTCTGGTACTAGAAAGGAAAGATCTACTCCCTTTTTTCTTTTAAAATAGCTAAAATTAATCCAGGGACACATTAAGACAATGGCAGAACACATATACAATCAGTTGCAATGGGACAGGTCCCGGGAATATGTTATTGTTGGAGAGCCCCTCTGGTAAACACTATGTCCTAGACACGCCTTCCTGCAGTGTCCACTTATGACATTATAACCGGCATCCTGTGCCAAAATCCACTTATTTCCCCTCTTTGGATCATCAGTTTACACCGAAACTCACTTCCCCAAGAGACACAGTCCCAGTTCCTCTCAGGATACGGCTTATTCACTCACTCACACTTTATACACACTCGGTTAGCAGATGGTTACTTTATGACAGATTCAGTTAACAGACCCTGGGCAAGAGGTTACCTGCCTTTGTTGGTCGCAAAACAGTCGACTTAAAGCACCAAGATAAACTAAAGGGGGAGGCAGTGGCACTTTGGCTAGTGATCAGCTTCCGTCTGTGTCCCGTTGTTGGTCTAACTTTATGCCTTGTATTGAGCAACTGCTGCACGGTACCATAACCCAGAGTCCCTGTTCAGGCGCCAAAAACTGATATGGATTTTATGAGTGACCTAGTAAATATCTAACCCCTGTCCGAATTCGTTATTTTCTTGATCAGATTAAAGTGCATGCACAAGAGTAAATCACACAGACACACATGGTCAGTGATATACTTCTAAAGTTTATTGGCAATCATCCAGCTTATATAGCCATTGCAATTATCATAAGTTCCCACCCTCACTAGGGAGATGAATATGGTCTTGGCATACCATATAAGGTATGGTCTCTCTGTTAGATTTTTAGAAGGCTTTTAGGCGTTGGCCAGGACAGGAAATTCCTCTACTCAGTGGGAGGGAGGAAAGCAAGGAGCAGAGTAGCATGGGGATGGGCTTTGTCAAATAGTCTTTTTACAATGCATACACATGTATATATATATATATATATATATATATATATATATATATATATATGTATATTAGGGATCGACCGATATCGTTTTTTTAGGGCCGATACCGATAATCGTTGCAGGTTAGGGCCGATAGCCGATAACTTATTCCGGTATAAGTTATTGGCTATTTATCCCCCCGTGACACGGCTGCAGATCATTGATTTAAAGCGGGCACTTTAAATCAATGAACTACAGCGGCTTTTGCGGTGCCATAGACCGCCGCCGCCGCCCGCTTCTCTCCCCCTGCCTGTCCGGGGGTCCTGAGTCCTATCACCGCCACCGCCCCCCCACTGCTGCTACGTGCCCCCTACCGCCCCACCGCTCCGCGTCGCACCCCCCACCGGGGTGTCTCTACTGGACTGTGTGAATGGGGCTGTATGTTGTGAACCCATGCAGGCTGATAATGTTTTTCTTGAAACACTTATGTTAATGTGTTCTGATGTAAAGAGTTCTATTCCCACCTCTCGCAGGATAAAAGAGAACCTGTGTGAGCTGGAAATAGAAGGTAAAAAGATGATGGTTTTGTTAGATTCAAAATGTGTAATAAGTCTGGTAAAGACCAGCTGCAGAAAGCCAGACCCCACTATAGTGTCTATACAAGCCGGTATTTGGGGTTATAAAACAGTTAATGTGTGTATTTCTACTCCTTAAAGTACCATAAGTCACAAGGTTGCAATAGAGCCTACCTAAGAGTATGAAGTAGTACTGTGGAAGGATTTTCAGTTTTTTCAGCAGTTGTGGGAAGATAGTCAGGTGACTAGAGCAGGAACACCTGATAGGCTCACAACACTTGGTTTTCAACACATAGCAGGGGACAGTAACTCCGCAGAGACTGAGGACGGAGAGTGTCAGCAGACCCTAGGTATATGTCAGGTGGGAGTGTGCCAGACCACTAGGGGAGCCGAAGAACAGTCCACGAGTCAAGTTAAAGTGGTGACTGGAATAGAAGCTACGGAGATAGCTGCGGAAAAACCAAAACTCCGGAAGAGAGTACCAGTGGATCTGGGGGCTGGACTTACAGTCACAGACAGAGTCCTAAGTGAAGGAGACTGTGACAAGATAAAATAAAAGTCTGCCAAGAAGCCGAGAGACAGTTCAGAGGAACTGATCAGGAATCTCCCTGACTCGTTGTTGCCAAGAGCCATTGAAGTTGTTGCTAGGGGCCGACGGGAGTGTTTAGCGAGAGTCTCCAGAGTTGCCAACGTGGTGGGAGAGGAAGAGTGCCAGGTGTCAGTGGCACCTGTTGTGGATAATAATAATGAGGCACAAGTGGCCACAACCCCGACAAAGAGAGAAGAATGAAATGAAGATGGAAGTTGATGATCTTGCCAGCAATCTGGAGAGTGTCTCTAAAGCTAAGAGACAACTTGAGGAGGAAGTCAAGGCGAAGAATGCCCTTGCACATGCTCTTCAATCTGCTCATCATGACAATGACTTGCTCCTTGAGCAGTATGAGGAGGCCCTGCAACAAGTTGAGACTCTGAAACATGAAAACAAGAACCTGCAACAGGAGATCTCAGATTTATCTGAACAGATTGGTGAGAGTGGAAAATCTATCAATGAGTTAGTGAAGTCCAAGAAACAGTTGCTGGACAGTGAGAAGATGATCTCTGCAAAGCTCAAGAGTGAGCAGCTGAAATATATAAAGCTGGAAGATGACATGAAGATCTTAAAAGAGAGCCTGGAAGCGCAGAACGAAACGCGCAGAAGGTCCCACATAGCTGCCTTGATTTTGCTGGGAGCGCAACTCTACGAGCAGGTGGCTGTGCTGGCAGACAATGAACAATTGAGGAAACATACTGAGGAAACAGTCTTCGGAAGATACTGTCAGGGACTTGACAGAGTTACTTGACAGTGAGAGGATGAAGTCCGCTAAGCTCCAGTGTAAGCTGCGAAAATGTGAGAAAAAGGAAGAGGACCAGGAAGTCCTAAAAGAGAGCAGAGACCAAAATATGGTGGAATTGGCTCAAGAAAGGCTTCTGGGGCCGAAGTTACAGGATACAGTTATATTTTCTCTGAATGCCAAAAAGTCCTCTAAAGCTAAGCTTGAGGTGAAGTCCTGTAAGAAGTCCCCTGAAGCTAGGACTGAGTTGAAACCTGGTGGGAAATCCTCTGAACCTGAGCAGACCAAAAATTCTGAAGGTAATGCTGAGGCAGAGAAATCCTCTGAAGCAGAAGCTAAACCAGAGTCAACCTCAAAAGCTGTGAGTAAAGAGAATGGCACAACTGAAGGTACAGGTGAAGAGAAGAGTAAGCCTGAAGAAGCTGCAGTAGTAGAGGCTGATTCGACACAAGAATCTGAAGGAGCCAAAGACTCTGAGGCCAAACCTGAGGAAGCTGGTGCCCCTGAAGAGAAAGCTGGAAGGGATGAGGTGAAACCATGTGAGAAATCCACTGAAGTCAAGACTGAGGTGAAACCAGGTGGGAAGGCCTCTAAAGTTGAAACTGAGATGGACCCGTGTCAGAGGACCTCTGACGGTACAGAGAACAAGACTGAGGAGAAACCAGGTGGGAAGGCCTCTAAAGTTGAAACTGAGATGGACCCGTGTCAGAGGTCCTCTGACGGTACAGAGAACAAGGCCAAAAGATTCTCTGAAGCAGAGGCAGAGGTCCGGCAAGCCAGAAGAAGACAAAGGTTAGAAGCATCGGTCCTCTCACTCCTTAATTTCAAGAACCCTGCCCCCCACCAGGGTGAAGAACCTGGTACTGGAGAGGTGTGACCGAGAGACTTGCAATTGGTGGCTGGTAAAAGTCCGGAAGAAAAAAGTCAAGGACTTCAGAGACAGTGGGACAAAAGTTGTCCAAGAGAAAGGAAAGGCAGATGGTTTCTGCCTTTCAAATACATGTGCTCCTTCCCGGTGGTCTGAGCAAAGGGGGGGATATGTGGCAGTGTGGCAAGGAAAGGGTGTATTTCCTTGGCGCACCCTGCAGAAGCTCTCACCTGCTTCTTAAGTAATGAGGCAGGAGGGAAGGGAGGTGTATATGAGATGGAGACTGAGTCTAATGTGGGCTCTTCCTAGGAGACAGCATGCGGGCTGTAGGGAAGAGACAGAGCCTGCTGAGGAGTACACAGCCCGAGCTATGAGTGGCTCAAAGAGAGTGACATGAATTGTGAGTAGAAGGTTGCAGGGGACATATGTTTAACCTACTGAGGGAAGCTCAGCGGTTGTTAGTCAGGACAAGCTGATCTGTTTAGTCAGTGACCAGACCGTCTAGGATTTTGTTTTGTTCCTGCTTTTTTGTTTATTTCTTTCCCTGCAACCTGTCTAATAAAACTGGCAAGGTGCCAGATTTGCATTATAAGCATTTGTTTTCTGGTTTATTGAGAAGAAACGCATCCTGTGGCATGGTCCAGGACAATCCCAGAGCTAATCCCCAAGACGGATCGTCACAATATATAAAGGAGAAGACTGTAGCACTCCAGTAGGATGAAAGTGAATGTGGCTTTATTCCAATTCAAACATCAAGGCAACGTTTCAGCTGCACACAGGCAGCCTTTATCAAGCAGTTACATTGTGCCTATGGTGCAGTATAAATATGGTGGAAGGACACGACGTCACAATTACATCACATCATTTACATATCAAAACAAACAATCAGAATGAGACATATTACAGAATCAATACAATATAGAATCATAAGCATTATATATCATGCGGTGATAAACATCGAGTGCATATTCCAGTGCATAGTGATGATGCAAGTGAAAGATAAATGCTAAAAACTCACAAAATGGTCTTACAGGGGCGGAATCACTGGGCGGGTCCTGCGTGATGTAACAAGGATGCGTCGGGTACCCCGTCATGAGGTGGCGGTGTAACCCCTGATGCTAGATACAGCGTAGTTGTGTTTGGAACGCGACCGGAAGTTGAGTTTGGAAAACAACCGGAAGTTGTAATCATGTGCTATAGCGCTATAGTCACATGAACAGGGTAAAGAAAGCATTTATGCGCCTGCGCAGGGCGCCGAAGTGGCATGCGCAGGCACACCAGCGCTGGAATGAGAAGGACTCAGATGCGGACGTAGGAGGACGCCGCGCATGCGCGGGGGAAAGATATCACACGCGCGTGCGCAGAGAACCCACTGCCCGTCAGAGGAAAAGGAAGAGAGATAAAGGCATATCTAGCCATTACAATTGAGGGAAACTCAATTGAAAACTAAGGGCAAAAATAAAGAATTGGCAAAACAGTGGGAAAACATATGCAAGTGCACATTGGTAAAAATAAAATTACATGTAAGGGGGGAAAATCCCCTATATGTCTCGTAGCTCAGAAAGACAATTAGATGCAAGGGCCACAAAGACAAAAAAACCATGCATACTAGACACTGCAATCTGGACCCTCTCTAGGGTGCTAGGAGGCCTATCGAAAGGTCGCCAGCAATCTATGGGGGATCGGAACAACCCCTGAATGAACAGGGGAGTCCCACCCATCCAAACCTAGTCACTGAGGGTGGCCACTGATTGATGCCCACGCCAGAAGTGTCCTACACGTACTGACATGCGTCCCTGGCCCCGCGTATTACTGAGGTAAGTATAGAGTGCACAGTGTAAAATGTATGCCCCACTGATGCTGTAAGAAAAAGTGAAAAAAACTGCAGACATGAAATAAAATAAAAGAAATTCATAAACATTTCCGGTTGCTGTTCAAAAATGGTTGAAAAGAAAACAGTTGTATATAAGTCACGCAGGATCCGTTCTGCCGCTTCTGTAAGAAAAACATAAAATAGAGGAGATTAATCATCTCAAATGGCAATATGTATACATACATACTTAGGGGGGGGGGCAATCTACCAGACATCCATGGGTCTGGGGTGACAAAAAGACTAGAGATGGGAAAATCAATGTTAAGACCATTAGGTTTAAGACTCTTTAATTCGAAGATCCACCATAATTCTCGTCTATGTAATAGGGCAATACCATCGCCTCCTCTTTTGAGGGGGGGAATATGGTCAAGAAGTGCAAAGCGTAGATGACGTTCAGAGTGACCGAATTCAACAAAGTGTTTCGGAACTGGGAGATCCAATCTCCCCTTACGGATTGTATATCGGTGTTGATTAAATCTTATGCGGAACTCACCAGTGGTTTCCCCGACATACAAAAGATTACAGGGGCAGAGTAAAACATAAATAACGAAACTGGAGGTACATGTAAGGTAATGTCTCAACGTATAACTTTTACCAGTGTTGGGATGTAAAAAAATTGAACCTTTTATCCTTTTGGAGCAGTTGATACAGTGGCAGCAGGGGTAACAATCTCTGCTCCTGACTGTAAGGTAACGTTTTCCAGAATGAGATTTGTCTGAGACATCCGCCTTGACAAGTCTGTCACGCAGATTAGATGGTCTTCTAAATGACATGAGAGGTGGCACCTGGAACTCCTGGATGTGTGGGAAAGCCTGTTTAAGTAATGGCCAGTGCTGTCTGATGATGGATGAAATTTGGTTGGATTTATCACAGTACTGTGTGACAAATGCAATACGGTTTGTAGAGGACTTAAGTTTAGAATCATGGATCAGAGACTGTCTATCCATCGCTAGGACTTCCCGTTTACATTGTGCAGTGTTTTTTTTTAGGGAACCCCCGTTTGGAAAGATTAGAAGCCATCTTGTCTAATGTGTCAGAGATTAAATGTTGGTCACTTACAATCCTGCGAGCCCTAACCATCTGACTACGCGGGAACGACTTAATCATGGGACGTGGGTGATGACTAGAGAAATTAAGAATTGAGTTACAGTCAGTTGGTTTGGTAAAGAGACTAGTAGTTAATGAACCTTCACTGACAGTGACTAAAGTGTCTATAAACTGAACAGAAGAATGAGAAAAATTAAGAGTAAACTGAATATGTGGACAGATAGAGTTGAGAAAAGACTGAAAGGTGAGTAAAGAATCACCGAAACCGCACCAAATGAGGAACACGTCGTCGATGTATCGCCACCACCCCAGCACTTGGCTGAAGTGGTGGGACACATAGACGTGTGACTCCTCCAACGACGCAACATAAATGTTAGTGTACGTTGGGGCCACATTAGTTCTCATGGCGTTCCGGCGATTTGAGCATAGAATGTATCATTAAACAAAAAATAGTTGTTGGAGAGAACAAAATCAAGGAGAGAGATAATAAATTGAATTTCAGATGGAGAAAAATCAGGAGTGACTGCTGCAATGCCTTCCGAGTGGGGGATTGAAGTGTACAAAGAAACAATATCAAAGTATGCTAAAATAACACCCTCCGGTATTGAAACTGTTTCAAGTTTTTGCAAAAAATCAGAAGTGTCTCTAAGAAATTATTTTGCCCTGGTGGCATAGGGGCGTAAAAGCTGGCCAAAAAAATTTGAGACATGACTGGTGATGGAATCCCTCCCGGAGATGATAGGTCGTCCGGGAGGGTCCACCAGTGACTTATGAATCTTGGGTAATAAACAGAGCACTGGTGTCACCGGATGAGAAACCTTCAAAAAAGAACAAAGATTTTCGTCGATCAAGTGTTGGTCCAAGGCAGGGGTAAATATAGACATTAATTTACGTTCAATATCTTTGATAGGGTCACTGGATAGCTGTTTATATGTACTGTGGTCGTTAAGCTGGCGTAAGGCCTCACAGATGTACTTGCTACGATCAAGAACAACTATTGCACCTCTTTTGTCAGCAGGTTTTAGAATTAAGTTATGATCTTGCATAAAGGATTGAAGAGCTAAGATTTGCTGAGAAGTGAGATTAGGGTGCTGTAACTGACCCGAGCTAGACCTTAATACAGCACCATCTTGATTGACGAGAGTAAAAAAAGTATCCAATACACTGTTGTTAACAGTTGGAGCAAATTTACTTTTCTTAGGTAGAACAAAATCCTTAAATTTAAAAGAAATATTAGCTGACTCTGCAGATATGGTTCCAGACCCTGGAAGAGCATTATTGGGGTCAGAGAACCAAAGCCGCAGTTTCAGTTTGCGGAAAAACTGTTGTAAGTCAATTTCAAAGGAGAACCAATCTACTTTGTTAGCAGGGCAAAAATTTAAACCTTTACTAAGTACATCAAGTTGGTCATAAGATAGATTAATCGAAGAGATATTTATCACGTTTTGTTTTGGCGTTTCGTGGTCACTTTCGCAGGTTGAGCTTTGGGGGGACGTCCCCTTGTTCTTCCGACGCCTCCATTGTTTGCTTCCTCCCCGTCTGGTGGGTCGCTTAGAGGTGGACGAGGTCACTCATGCTATCACTCCTGATTTTTCTCCATCTGAAATTCTATTTATTATCTCTCTCCTTGATTTTGTTCTCTCCAACAACTATTCTTTGTTTAATGATACATTCTATGCACAAATCGCCGCAACCGCCATGGGGACCAATGTGGCCCCAACCTACGCTAACATTTATGTTGCGTCTTTGGAGGAGTCACACGTCTATGTGCCCCACCACTTTAATCAAGTGCTGGGGTGGTGGCGATACATCGACGACTTGTTCCTCATTTGGTGCTGTTCCGGCGATTCTTTACTCTCCTTTCAGTCTTTTCTCAACTCTATCTGTCCACATATTCAGTTTACTCTTAATTATTCTCATTCTTCTGTTCAGTTTATAGACACTCTAGTCTCTGTCAGTGAAGGTTCATTAACTACTAGTCTCTTTACCAAACCAACCGACTGTAACTCAATTCTTCATTTCTCTAGTCATCACCCACGTCCCATGATTAAGTCACTCCCCCGTAGTCAGATGGTTAGGGTTCGCAGGTTTGTAAGTGACCAACATTTAATCTCTGACACATTAGACAAGATGACTTCTAATTTTTCCAAACGGGGCTACCCTAAAAAAAACACTGCACAATGTAAACGGGAAGGCCTAGCGATGGATAGACAGTCTCTGATCCATGATTCTAAACCTAAGTCCTCTACAAACCGTATTGCATTTGTCACACAGTACTGTGATAAATCCAACCAAATTTCATCCATCATCAGACAGCACTGGCCATTACTTAAACAGGCTTTCCCACACATCCAGGAGTTCCAGGTGCCACCTCTCATGTCATTTAGAAGACCACCTAATCTGCATGACAGACTTGTCAAGGCGGATGTCTCAGACAAATCTAATTCTGGACAACGTTACCTTACAGTCAGGAGCAGAGGTTGTTACCCCTGCTGCCACTGTATCAACTGCTCCAAAATGATAAAAGGTTCCATTTGTTTACATCCCAACACTGGTAAAAGTTATACGTTGAGACATTACCTTACATGTACCTCCAGTTTCGTTATTTATGTTTTACACTGCCCCTGTAATCTTTTGTATGTTGGGGAAACCACTGGTGAGTTCCGCATAAGATTCAATCAACACCAGTATACAATCCGTAAGGGGAGATTGGATCTCCCAGTTCCGAAACACTTTGTTGAATTCGGGCACTCTGAACGGGGTCTACGCTTTGCACTTCTTGACCATATCCCCCCCCTCAAAAGAGGAGGTGATTGTATTGCCCTATTACATAGACGAGAATTATGGTGGATCTTCGAATTGGTCTTAACATTGATTTTCCCATCTCTAGTCTTTAAGTCACCCCAGACACATGGATGTCTTATAGATTGCCCCCCCCCCCCCCAAGTATGTATGTATACATATTGTCATTTGAGATGATTAATCTCCTCTTTTTTTATTTTTTTCTTACAGAAGCGGCAGAACGGATCCTGCGTGACTTATATACACCTGTTTTCTTTTCAACCATTTTTGAACAGAAACCGGAAATGATTATGAACTTCTTTTATTTTATTTCATGTCTGCTGCTTTTTTCACTTTTTCTTACAGCATCAGTGGGGCATACATTTTACACTGTGCACTCTATATGCATGGTTTACATTTCTATATTGTATAACACAATTGATTGACTAATTGTTTCACTGGCCCTGCGTGACCATAAATATGTACTCTGTTCACTCATTTGTTGCTTGAAAATGGCTTGGTGAGCAAACTGAAACGTTGCATCGCATTATGTGAATAAAGACACCAACTTTTTACCGGAGCTGCCGCTGTCTATTTGTTTGCTATATATACAGTCATGTACAGTCATACAGTAAATGTTGGCACCCCTGAGATTTTTCAAGAAAATCAAGTATTTCTCACAGAAAAGGATTGCAGTTAGGCTAAGTTCACACTACGTTTTTCCCCATACTGTTTCCAATCAGTTTTTCTAATGAAAAACGTATGGCCAAAAAAACGGATGGAGCCATATGGAAACGTATGGGAAAAAGTAAACCGTATGGGTTTTTAAACAGTATACTGTTTTTAAAAGTGCATACGTTTCCGTCATTTTGTTTAAAAAAAAAAAACATGCATTTTTTAGCAATTTTGTCCATTTTTTTTATTAAAGTTATTCTTGTTTGATTGAAAATTCCAGGGAAGTAGGAGTGGTTTTCCATGTGGTCTTGCCTTGCTAGGTTGGAGAGAGACAGGAGAGCAGTTTATTGCTAGAGCTTGTGCATTTTGTCTATTATTTCATTTGAGACCATGATTGTTACGCCAATTTTGCGGATGCAGTTTCTAGAGCTGCGTGAGCGTGAGAGGGAGTGTGTGCAGAGGAGATTGGCGCGTCTGTATTGGGTGCACCCAGTTAATGCCATTCGGCTATGGCTTGGTGCATTTGAAGCACTGTATGTCCAGCTACGTAAGTTTCCGGACAAATTTCATCGCTATCTGCGGATGACCCCTTCGAGCTTTGATATGTTATTGGAGCTTGTTCGTGACGACATCAAGTGCCAGGATACGCACCTCCGGATTGCAGTTTCGCCAGAACAGCGCCTTGTGGTGACCCTCAGGTAAGCAAATTTATATACATAGTTTAGTCCATGCAAGAGGCTTTTTTTTTGTCTTGAAATCTGTATATCTATCTATATATATATATATATATATATATATATATATATATATATATATATGAGAGAGAGAGACTGAAGGTACAACGCATATTATAAACAGAGGCTGGAAGTGCTACGAAGGTGAACTATATATATAAAATAGTCCTGTGGTGTCTGGCAATCCTTTAACCTTTTTTTTTTTTAATTGGCTTTTCGAGCCAAGATTTATAGTATGCACTGTTATAGTATAGTTTATTCCCCTCATAAGGTTTTTTTTTTTTATCAATATCTCCATAGGGTGTAAGTGGTGCATATGGGAATATTTTTTTATGGTTTATATTTTTGAATAGCTTTGTTGCTATAGACTAGCACTCTTTTTTTTTTTTTGCTAGCTATTGCTTCAAGGTTCAAATTGGGCTTTTTATCTTTTAACGCTTATCCTCCATCAAAGATGTACAGTTGCCCATCGCAACATAATATTTTAAAACGTTTTCTTAAATTTTAACATATTGGTAAAAAATTATTTTTGGCAATAAGAGTACTGCTTTTTAACCCCTTAAGGACCTGGGGGTTTTCTGTTTTTGTCCTACTTACCCTTAAAAAATCATAACTCTTTCAATTTTGCACCTAAAAATCCATATGATGGCTTTTTTTTTGCACAACAAAATCTACTTTGTAATGACATCAGTCATTTTACCCAAAAATGTACGGCAAAATGGAAAAAAAAATCATTGTGAGACAAAATAATAATAAAAAAAAAAATGTTTAAACTTTTGGGGGCTTCTGTTTCTACGCAGTACATTTTTTGGAAAAATTGACACCTTCTCTTTATTCTGTAGGTTCATATGATTAAAATGATACCCTTATAGGTTTGATTTTGTCGTAATTCATAACTACATGCAGGAAAATTAATACGTTTAAAATTGTCATCTTCTGACCCCTATAACTTTTTTATTCTTCTGCGTATGGGGCGGTATGAGGACTCATTTTTTGCGCCATGATCTGAAGTTTTTAGTGGTACCATTTTTGCTTTGATAGGACTTATTGATCGCTTTTTATTCATTTTTTCATGATATAAAAAGTGCCCTAAAATGCACTATTTGAGACTTTGGAATTTTTTTGCACGTACGCCATTGACCGTGCAGAATAATTAACGATATATTTTTATAATTTGGACATTTTCGCACGCGGCAATACCATATATGTTCATTTTTATTTACACACGGGGGAGATTCAAGCTTTTATTAGGAAGGTGTACAATGATCTTTATTCACTTTTTTTTTACTCTTTTTTTTTTTGCGGTGTTATAGCTCCCATAGGGACCTATAACACTGCACACACTGATCTTTTACATTGATCAGTGGTTTCTCATAAGCAACCACTGATCGATGATTCTGCCACTTGACTGCTCATGCCTGGATCTCAGGCACTGAGCAGTCATTTGGCAATCGGACAGCATGGAGGCAGGTAGGGGCCATGTAAGCTGTTCGGGATGCCAAGATTTCGCCTTGGCCCGATCAGCTCCCTGAGCTAACCGGCATTGTTTTACTTTCACTTTAGACGCGGTTTCAACTTTGAACGCCTCATCTAAAGGGTTAATAGCGCTATTAGCCACGGGTCCCCGCCGTTGTTAGAGGTCGGGCCCTACCTGCTATGACGCATTCATAACGTACCGGTACATCATGGGTCCATAAGGGGTTAAAAGCCTTTTTTTTTTTTTTTTTAATTAAACACATTTTTTAATCATAATTTATCCAATATATGAATTTAAAAACTTTAGAAGGTCTCTGTGGTGCAATTGGGTAGCACATGCAGAAATGAAAGGTTGGTGGTTCAAGTCCACCCAGAGACACTACAATTTTTTCATATTGATATATAGTGAAGCTATCAGCTGCTGAATCTGTTTGCGGTGGCAGTGCGTGCTAATGTAAATTTTTTTTTATATTTTAAAATTATTTATGACCTTATTAATTATTTACATGTTTCTATTTATTTTTTTTAGATTTTTGGCCAGTGGAGAGACCTTCTCATCTCTCCATTACCAATTCCGAATGGGAAAATCCACCATATCAAAATTTGTTTCAGAAACATGTGAGGCTATATGGCGGAACCTTCAGCCCCAGTATCTCCCGGAACCTACCACCGCTATGTGGAATGCAGCAGCAGAGGGATTTTGGAGACATGCCAACTTTCCGAATTGTGTAGGGGCCCTGGATGGCAAACATGTCAGAATCAAGAAGCCATGTAAAAGTGGATCAGTCTTTTTCAATTATAAAAAGTATTTCTCAATAATCCTTATGGCAATATGTGATGCCACTTATAAATTTATGGCAGCAGACATTGGGGCCTATGGTCAAAACAATGATGCCAGGGTTTTCAAGGAATCTAATTTGGGTAAAGCCCTGTATGCTGGCACCTTTATGATCCCTGAGCCCAAACCATTACCTGGCACTGATGGACCTGCCCTGTCCCATATAATCGTGGCTGATGAGGCATTTCAGATGTCTAAAAATTTACTAAAGCCATACTCTGGGAGGAGGCTTAATCCACAGAGGCGTATCTTTAATTACCGCTTAACGCGTGCTCGCAGATATGTTGAGTGTTCATTTGGGATTCTTACAAACAAATGGCGGATACTTACAACCAGCATCCAAGTGAAGCCAGAATCTGTGGACAAGATCATCCAAGCTTGTGTAGTACTACATAATTTCTTGATAAATACGGAGCCCTCGGGAATACCCACAATGGAAGAAATATGTGAATTTAATCTACCCGGAATGGAACCATGTCCAATTAGATCCACTATGTCTATCATGCATATACGTGATCAATTTTCTAACTATTTCAACTCAGAGCAAGGTGCCTTGCCATGGCAGGATGATATGTAGGTATGTTTTTTTTGTTTGTTTGTTTTTTTAAATAGTTTTTGCCCATTGACACCTTATGTGTACTAATGCTTGTTTTCTTTCCCTTTGTAGATGTTGTCTACACAGATAATCCTATCATCATTGAGGAAGCAGTCTACCTGTGTCTATTTGCACCTTGTGTTACTGTTTGATTTCTTATTTTGTAAAAAAAAAATAAAAGACCATTTTTCTGAAAATGTAAACTTTACTTTTTGAAAAGAATCCCCAAAAAGTCTGTTTTTTTTGTATTTTTTTTTAAATATGAGTCACATATAAACATTATATAAAACTTTTAATAAAAAGTACATGTAACATGAACTATACATGTAAACTGTGAAAAACCAACCTAGTGCAAGAGACCTTTTTTTTAAAAAAAAAAATAAATCTTATATTGGACGGTATACCTGCCATTCCTCTCCCTCAAAAGTTTCGTCATAGCGTTGAGGGAATGGTGGCATGTAGGTTCTTGGCCTCTGGGTTTGGAAGGATGGGGATGGTGGGGGATACATAGAAGTAGGTTGAGCAGGGGTGGGATTTAGAAAATCATGGGTAAATTTGATAATTTTTTGTTTATAGAGAGCTTGTTGCTCCTCAGACATCCGCTCCATTGATGGTATGAGAGTCATTAGGAAATCCCGACATGAGCTTGGAGTGGGGCCACTAATCATCCCCTCCAATCGCATGACGCGAACATCCAAGTGTAAAAATTAGCTGGAACACATATTTTCTAATTTTTCAATGGCGTCCAGAACACACTTGACCAATTCTGATACATTAGATTTTTTTAGACTTGTGTTTGTGGCTAAGAGTTGTACGAAGTCCACTTGATACTGTAGATTGATGTCCACTGGCCTGTGCATGTGATGGTCCAGCTTCTTCCTGTGGTGGTTCCACCTCCTCTAAATTTATATTGTGGGGATGTAGTTGTTGCTGTATTTGAAGTTGTTCTAAAATAAAAAAATAAAAAATTTAAAAACACTGTATGTTGCATGAAATATGCAATCTTTATTTTTGCTAAAGTTAAACGTGATAAGTTAAACAAAATGCAAAATGGTTAATTTAAATGACTATCATTCATATTTTAAAATTTGTGTGATTGAAAAACATGGAAATTTTTTCACACAGCAAACAATCACAACACATTTTGCCTTTTTACACCGTTTTCACTGGTTAGATGAGCAGTGATAGGTTGCTATGAGAACATCTCTCCATTTTTTTTCTAAAACATTTTTATAAAATTTTGAATATACAAGCATTTTTTATTAGAATATTTAAAAATAAATAAATAAATTTAAAAAAAAGTATGCAAAGGTACACTTACGCTCGCATTTCATGGACTTTTTGCAGGAACAAAAGCCGTTCAGCATGCTTGTAGGTAGTCAGTTTTGCAGCAGAGCCACTTGGTAAATTTGAGTCAGTTAAAAAAAGCTGTCTCGGACTGACCGCCAGCGTTTCTCTATGCGGATAGCTAAGGAAAGATAAAAAAATTATTATTATTATTTTTTTTTTAGTCAGTAAAAACACATTTGTACAAACTATCAGACACTAAAATATGAATATTCAAACCTATGGCCTCTTGAACACTGTTATTATATCTTAAGAAATCTGGAAATAGTTTGAGATAAATCTCCTCCCATCTTCTCCTTGTACATATATTGTCGTGATGCTTAGGATTAGATTTATACCATAGGGATGGCCTTTCTTGGACACAGTGAATAACATCCTCTGTGAGGAACGCTGATGGGTCCACTTGATATGCTATGTTTTTGGTTTTCTTAGATTTCTGTAATAAAAAAAAAAATAAATGAGGTCCACTTCAATGAAATCTTTGTACTGGTCACATGCTATACAATGAGATTCCTAAGGCTAGGTTCACACTATGGAATTTCTAGGCAGAATTTCGGCCGGAGATAGAGCCGGCGGCACTAGGACCATGCAGACTGCATTGCTGCCCCCATAGACTGCAATGCATTTGTGGCTGGATCTTTTTGGAGATCTGATCAGAAATGCATTGCCATCTATGGGGACAGCAATGCAGTCCGTGCGATCCTAGTGCCACCGGCTTGATATTCGACACAAATTCTGCCCTGAAATTTCGTAGTGTGAAGCTAGCCTGAAAAGAATCTATGAGGTTTTTTTGGGTTTTTACAGACAACCACTATTGAAAACATTTATGTTTCAAAAGTTTTAAATTCTTTGGGGCACTTGTGAACATAATCAAATAAATTAAAGGGGTAGTCCAGTGATGAAAAACGTATCCCCTATCCTAAGGATAGGGGATAAGTTTGAGATCGTGGGGGGTCCGACCGCTGGGGCCCCCTGCGATCTCTCTGTACAGGGCACCGGCTCTCCGGCCAGAGAGCGAGTGTCGACCTCCGCACGAAGCGGCGGCCGACACGCCCCCTCAATACAACTCTATGGCAGAGCCGAAGCGCTGCCTTCGGCAATCTCCGGCTCTGCCATAGAGATGTATTGAGGGGGCGTGTCGGCCGCCGCTTCGTGCGGGGGTCGACACTCGCTCTCTGGCCGGAGAGCCGGTGCCCTGCCCTGCTCTTCCCGCGGGCTGTCGGTGCTCCGTACAGGAGATCGCAGGGGGCCCCAGCGGTCGGACCCCCGCGATCTGCAACTTATCCCCTATCCTTAAGATAGGGGATAAGTTGTTCACCACTGAGTCACCACTGGACTACTCCTTTAAGTACTATGTTTACCTTGCTGGAGGTTTTTTCTGTTGCAGGATTCTTTTGGGTCCGCTTCCTTGAGGTTTTTGACCTCGAACTAGCAGTATCCTGTTTTGTAGCAAAGAACAATTTTTTTTTTCAATATAAAAGGAAATAGTTTAACACCTTAAGGGCAGAGCCCCTTTTCACCCTAAAGACTGAGCCCTTTTTTTCAATTCTGACCACTGACAATTTATGCATTAATAAATCTGGGATGTTTTAACCAATTATTCTGATTCCGAGATATGTTTTATGAGAATATGTCACGAAAAAAACTATCGGTTAATTTTTGTCGTTACTTGCATCCTTTCATGTTGAAAATCACTAAATTTCATGAAAATTTTGAAAATGTTGCCTTCTTCTTGAAACTCTCTTCTTGTAAGGAAAATGGAAATTCCAAAAATATTTTATATTGATTCACAAATACAATGGGGGAGATTTATCAAAACCTGTGGACAAGCAAAGTTGCCCATAGCAACCAATCAGATTGCTTCTTTCATTCTTTACAAGGCCTGTCAAAAATGAAAGAAGCAAGCTGATTGGTTGCTATGGGCAACTGGGCAACTTTGCCTCTCCACAGGCTTTGCTAAATCTTCCCCAATATGTCTATTTTATGTTGGCATCATAAAATTGACCTATTTTTTTTTTTAAGACATTAGAGGGCTTCAAAGTAAAGCAGCAATTTTCAAAATTTTCAATAAAATTAAAAAATGCAAATTTTTCAGTGACCAGTAAAGTTTAAAGTGGATTTGAGGGGCCTTTCTGTGAGAAAAAGCCGATCCGAATATAAGCCAAGGCACCTAATTTCACACCAAAAACCCAGGAAAAGTTATTGACTCGACTATAAGCCTAGGGTGGGAAATACATCTCCCCCACCAGTCATCATCCAGACCACCGTCATTAACACCCCGTCATCATCCCCCCCTTCATCATAGCCCCCCCTTCATCATCACCCCGTCATCATCTCCCCCCTTCATCATCACCCTGTCATCATCCCTCCGCTTCATCATCACCGCCTGTCAATCCCTAAGTGGTCTTCAACCTGCAAACCTCCAGGTGTTGCAAAAATCCAACTCCCAGCATTCCCGGATGAAGACCGTCAGAGGGTTAGTTGTTCTGGGCCTGTCCATCTTCACCGGGAGGCCCTCTTCTCCTCTCCGGGCCCGGACTAGTGACGTTGTCTTGATGACGACGCACAGGGACGTCCCGCTGCTGCGCGCAGACGTCCCTGTGAGTCGTCATCAAGGCAACGGCACTAGTCCGAGCCAGGAGCGGAGAAGAGGGCCTCCCAGTGAAGATGGACAGCCCGAAACGACTAACCCTCCGCACTGGACGGTCCCTGCAGCATAGATGTCCCGGACCAGCTCAAGTAGAAAAATAAAGGGGGGGGGGGCGGATGATGATGAAGGCCGCAGTGGTCTTGAACCTGCGGACCTCCAGATGTTTCAAAACTACAACTTCCTGCATGCCTTTGTCAATGGTTGCTATGACCAACTAGTTTTGCAACATCTGGAGGTCTACCGTTTGGGCACCACTATATAGTGGTCTCCAAACTGTGGGCCTACAGAGGGTGAAAACTTGTTGGTCATAGCAACCATTCACAAAAAGAAAATACATTTTACAAAATAGTTTTCATTATCTACATACCTCACTCGTGGACAAATTTTGTGTCATGGTCTCCTCTATGTCCTTTTCTTTTTTAGTATCATCGGTCAATAGCGTAGGTGTAGTCACCTAACTGCTAGGCTATTTAAAAAAACAAACAAAAAAATTTAGTTTAAAAATTAAACTTTAATGGAAAAAATATAAAAACAAACTAATTAAAAATCACAAAACAACATACAGACACTGCTGGGCTCTCCGTTAATATGAGATCGGGAAGATCTGGGCTTGGAGTCTGAAAGTTTTAAAAATTTAAAAAATGTATTAATTTAAAATCATATACTATAAATAAGTAAATTAAATCTTTAAAGGGGTACTCCGGTGCTTAGACATCTTATCCCCTATCCAAAGGATAGGGGGTAAGATGCCTGACCGCGGGGTCCCGCCGCTGGGGACCCCCTTGATCTTGCATGCGGCACCCCGTTTGTAATCTGTCCCAGTAGCGTGTTCGTTCCGGGTCTGATTACCGGTGACTACAGGGCGGGCGGCGTGTGACGTCACGCCTCCGTCCCCGTGTCACGTCATGCTCCACCCCTCAATGCAAGTCTATGGGAGGGGGCGGGACAGCTATAGTTTTGCTATACACATGTTTATTCCCTTTGCGTGTATTGGAACTAATCCAAAAAAGGGAGGAAAAAAGCTAATTGGACATAATGTCACACCAAACTCCAAAAATGGTCTGGGCAAAATTATTATTTCAAAATTGTGGAAAATTAAGATTATTTCAAGCACATGATGCTCCTTTAAACTCACCTGGTGCAAGTAACAGGTGTGGGAAATATAAAAATTACACCTGAAAGCAGATAAAAAGGTGAGAAGTTCACTTAGCCTTAGCATTGTGTGTCTGTTTGTGTCACGCTTAACATGAACAACAGAAAGAGGAGAATAGAACTGTCTGAGGACTTAAGAACAAAAATTGTGTAAGAATATCAACAATCTCAGGGTTACAAGTCCATCTCCAGAGATCTAGCTTTGCCTTTGTCAATAGTGCGCAACATTCTCAAGAAGTTTGGAACCCATCGCACTCTGGGCGTGGATGGAAGAGAAAAATTGATGAAAAGTGTCATTGCAGGATAGTCCGGATGGTGGATAAGCAACCCCAAACAAGTTCCAAAGATATTCAAGCTGTTCTGCAGTCTCAGGGAGCATCAGTGTCAGCGCGAACTATCCGTCGACATTTAAATGAAATGAAACATTATGGCAGGAGACCCAGGAGGACCCCACTGCTGACACAGAGACATAAAAAAGCAAGACTACATTTTGTCAAAATGAATTTGAGTAAGTCAAAATCCTTCTGGGAAAACGTCTTGTGGACAGATGAGACCAAGATAGATCTTTTTGGTAAAGCACATCATTCTACTGTTTACCAAAAATAGAATGAGGCCTACAAAGAAAAGAACACGGTACCTACAGTGAAATATGGTGGAGGTTCAATGATGTTTTGGGGTTGTTTTGCTGCCTCTGGCACTGGGTGCCTTGAATGTGTGCAAGGCATCATGAAATCTGAGGATTACCAACAGATTATGGGTCACACTGTACAGCCCAGTGTCAGAAAGCTGGGTTTGCATCCAAGATCTTGGGTCTTCCAGCAGGACAATGACCCCAAACATACGTCAAAAAGCACCCAGAAATGGATGGCAAGAAAGCGCTGGAGAGTTCTGAAGTTGCCAGCAATGAGTCCAGGTCTTAATCCCATTGAACACCTGTGGAAAGATCTTAAAATTGCTGTTGGGAAAAGGTGCCTTCTAATAAGAGAGACCTGGAGCAGTTTGCAAAGGCAGAGTGGTCTAACATTCCGGCTGAGAGGTGTAAGAAGCTTATTGATGGTTATAGGGAACAACTGATTTAACCCTTTAACGACGCAGGACGTATATTTACGTCCTGCGCCGGCTCCCGCGATATAAAGCATCACATCACGTCGGTCCCGGCGCTCATCAACGGCCGGGACCCGCGGCTAATATCACACATCGCCGATTGCGGCGATGTGCGGTATTAACCCTTTAGAAGCGGCAGTCAAAGCTGACCGCCGCTTCTAAAGCGAAAGTGAAAGTATCCCGGCTAGTCAGTCGGGGCTGTTCGGGACCGCCGCGGTGAAATTGCGGTGCCCCGAACAGCTTGCAGGACACTGGGAGGACCCTTACCTGCCTCCTCGGTGTCTGATCAACGATAACACTGATCACAGGCGTGTTAATACACGCCTGTGATCAGGATGAGAGATCAGTGTGTGCAGTGTTATAGGTCCCTATGGGACCTATAACACTGCAAAAAAAAAGTTAAAAAAAAGAGTTAATAAAGGTCATTTAACCCCTTCCCTAATAAAAGTTTGAATCACCCCCCTTTTCCCATAAAAAAATAAAACAGTGTAAATAAAAATAAAAATAAACATATGTGGTATCGCCGCGTGTGTAAATGTCCGAACTATAAAAATATATCATTAATTAAACCGCACGGTCAATGGCGTACGCGCAAAAAAATTCCAAAGTCCAAAAAAGCATATTTTGGTCACTTTTTATACCATTAAAAAATTAATAAAAAGTGATCAAAAATTCCGATCAAAACAAAAATCATACCGAAAAAAACTTCAGATCACGGCGCAAAAAATGAGTCCTCATACCACCCTGTACGTGGAAAAATAAAAAAGTTATAGGGGTAAGAAGAGGACATTTTTAAACGTATACATTTTCCTGCATGTAGTTATGATTTTTTCCAGAAGTACGACAAAATCAAACCTATATAAGTAGGGTATCATTTTAACCGTATGGACCTACAGAATAATGATAAGGTGTTATTTTTACCAAAATATGCACTGCGTAGAAACGGAAGCCCCCAAAAGTTACAAAATGGCTTTTTTTCTTCGATTTCGTCGCACAATAACTTTTTTTTCCGTTTTGTCTTGAATTTTTGGGTAAAATGACTGATGTCACTGCAAAGTAGAATTCGTGACGCAAAAAATAAGCCATAATATGGATTTTTAGGGGGAAAATTGAAAGGGTTATGATTTTTAAAAGGTAAGGAGGAAAAAACGAAAGTGCAAAAACGGAAAAACCCTGAGTCCTTAAGGGGTTAATGTCTTTTTTCCAACCAAATATTAAGTTAAGGGTGCCAATAATTTTTTCCAGCCCATTTTTGGAGTTTTGTGGGAAATGATGTCCTAATTTGCTTTTTTTCCTCCCTTTTTTGGTTTAGTTTCAATACACACAAAGGGAATAAACATGCTGACATCCTAGTGTGGGGGAACTATGCTGACAACCTAATGTGGGGGGGAACTATGCTGACAACATATTGTGGGGGGAACTATGCTGACAACCTAGTGTGCGGGAACTATGCTGACAATCTAATGTGGGGGGGGGAAACTATGCTGACAACCTATTGCGGGGAAACTGTGCTGCCTACCTTGTGTGGGGGGAACTATGCTGCATACTTAAAGGGGTACTCCACTGCCTCAGCATTCGGAACATTTTGTTCCGAACTCTGGGTGCGGGCTGCGGGGGTTTTGATGTCACAGCCACGCCCCTTTTGACATCACACATGCCCCCTCAATGCAAGTCTATGGGAGGGGGCGTGTCGACCACCGCACGATACTCTGATAGTGCCCCTTACAAGACAAGACTCTGGATCTGCCCCAGGAGAGAGAGCAGCACTGTGCCCAGAAAAACATGCATCTTTCACCCATCCGTCCCACCCTTGTATGTATCCTATTACCGTACCTCTTTCTCTGCCTCTCAGATCTTGCTCCTGAGGACTGCAGTGAAGCGGCGTAGGTGCGCATGTGCGAGATCTGAGGCGGCGCAGGCATGAATGTTAGAGATCTGAGAGGCGGCGCAGGAGCGCATGTGCGAAATATGACAGGCGGCGCTGGTGCACATTTGCGAGATAAGAGAGGCATAAAAGGAGGTACGGTAATGGGATACAAGGGTGGCGCATGTGCGAGATCTGAAAGGTGAAGAAGGAGGTAGGGTAATAGGACGAGTAAAAGCGGCATGTACCGCTCTGATAGTCTTGGAGACAGGGAGGGCTGGGCAGGCAGGGAGAGCTGACCAATCCAAGCAGGCTTTGTATACAACAACCAGCCAATCACTGGTTAGGTACCGTACATCGCGGTAGGAGGGGTAGTCTTATACGGCGAGTATATCCCAAACTCTACATTTTAACTGTAAAAGTTGGGGGTCGTCTTATACGCCCAGTCATCTTATATGCCGGAAAATATGGTAAATTTTCTTCAATAATAATATGGAAATACTTTTTTTTTTTTCTTCAAATTACAGGCCTAAAGCCTGAGGCTGCACTATTTGCTCTTTTCATTTCTATCAGGTGCAACATTGTCTCTGAGATCTTGTGGGAATTCATATCACTTCCTACATCACTATCTGCTTCCTGCCTGGTTTGAATCGTGGCAAATATGCGAGCTTAGGTGTGAACATTAACGTGTTTGGTGATCTGAAGCAAGGTGTTAAAAATTGTTCTGTCAGTTCGGAAATTCAGTGTTTAAATGCAAATGAATATCTAGATATCTAACCTCAAGCAGTGCAGAACTTTCATCACCGTCTAGTGATATGGCGTGGAGCTTCTCTTATATTCCCAGCAAGCCACACAACTGGAAATGTAGGCTTTATATGTACTTCCCACCATTATGAAGAATTAACCTTTCAGTACATGTGTAAAAGGAAAAAAAAATAAGTACATATATCATGTAAATTTTAATGTTACATCTTTTTTCCCCCCCAATATTTACAAGTTCATACTCATGGTTTAATCTTTAGCCAGCGGTTCTAATACACAAATGTTATGTTCTTGTGTTTTGTATTCTAAGTGCATTAGGATTCTTTGGCCATAAACCTGACCATATTTATATACTGTATGTAGTTCTTAAAAGAAATGGTGAAAAAGTGATTTCAGCAAGATGTAAATATGCTTCATTTTCCACACATGGCTGAACAATATCTAAGGTTCCATTAACCTAACTAGGGGACATATGTCAAATAAATCAAATTGAAACAAAGTTGTGACATTTGATACAGATGCTAATGTATTTAATAATTAACAGACTGGCGGTGTTCTTATAGCCGGCGTACGCAGTCCTTTTAGTTTTCACAGCACGTTCCTGCTCCAAAGCTAATCACCTGAGCCTGGGGCGATGGCGTGATAGAGAATAAATGGTATAAAGTATACTCACAGATACAGAGACCACTCTGGAAAAAAGAAACATCCACACACACAACTGTAATCCATCTTCATTCATCGAAGAGTTTGGTGTATTGAAGGCTTAAAGAATATTTCAGAATTTTACACAGGAATCTAATTTAATGTTCAGATAAGCAAATTACTACAAGACAAAAAACATGTGGGCACATTTACTAGAAAACGGACACAGTTTGCAAGAAAACACTGGCTTATGACTTGCACCCAATGTATTATGTTTTAGACAAATTTTGAATACTTTTACATGACTAAGCAATAAAGAAACATGGCTGGAAGAAGACTTAGGAGAACATCATGCCTTATCAAGCCGTGCAAGAAATCACCATTTCTGTGCAAAAATGTGTTACTTTAGAGTACTTATACTTGCTTGTGCCAATGGGGCATGAAAAGAAAACAAGTAAGGGGATTTTGGGAGGTAGACAGGAGGGAAAACAAGGAGAACAAGGAAGAAGGGCTTAAAGGAGAATTCTAGCCAAAACTAACTTATCCCCTATTCACAGGATAGGGGATAAGTAGCTGATCATTGGGGGTCTGACAGCTGGGACCCCCAGGGATTTCCAGAATGGGATCCTGCCTGTCAGTAAGGAGCGCATGTCGTCTACTGGGGGACGGCACACACTTTATTCATTTATATGGGTGTACTGGAGATGCCTGAGTGCTGCTCCCTGACAGCCGGGTCCTGCTCTGGAGATCACTGGGGTCCCAGCAGTTGGACCCCGCGATCAGTTGCTTATCCCCTATCCTTTGGATAAGGGATAATTTAGTTTTGGCTGGAGTTCTCCTTTAAGGTAAAGGTGAGGGTAGTTAGCGCACATTCAACATAAAAGGTCCTGTTTTGGATGTAGTAAATGTGACAGTTTCTACGTCCACAACAGCAAGGTGTCATTGCTCAGCACCCCACAACCACTGACTTTAATGGGAATGGGGTAAAGGGTTGAAAAGAGGCACAGTTTAGCCAGAAGCTCCTAGTGAAGTCAATGAAGGGTTGCCACCATTCCTACCCTGTCAGTTTTTGGGCAGTTTTTGCATATCCTAGATTATAGCTATGTTCAGCCACCTCTCCTATGCCGAGGACACGTGACATTGACTAAAATCTGTGAGACCTGAATATTGTAAGAGGCACATTTGAGGTCCTCATAATGTGGTCAATGCATCACCACTACAGGAAATTGAATAGTATTCTTATTACTTGTGAATGTCCTATTTTAAATTTTTTTTTTATTAAAATTTCAGTCATCTGCAGTGATTTAACTAAAATGATTGAAGAACTGTCCCCATAGTTGAAGTAATGTACCAAAAACAGAAGATGCCATTTAGCTCAAAATTGATTTCCTATATGTGCATTGCTTGAATTTAGTTTGGGCATTTCAGAGGATAACTACATACATATGATATGTTCCACTGTAAAGTAAAAAAAAAAAAAAAAACACAGCGTAACAAAACTCGATAAGAAGAGTACATAAATAAATAAAAAACGCCGAGTCTGGTGCCATTGGCTTCTTACATAGTAAAGGTCTCACATATACTCAAACTGGCAATGCACAGATAAACTGGAAAATGTACCCAAGAAGCACTGATATAAATACTCTCAAACTCGGTAACGTTCATCATATAATAATACATTTTCACATTTCCGAGATTACAATTAATGAAGGCTGGGACTTAGGAACCGAAAAAAGAGGAAGAAATTCAGAATTCTAGAATTATACAGTACAAATGTTTACCATATTAACTCACATTGCAGTGTCCATATCCTCTGATAACTCCCGTGTCTTGTCATTAACTACAGAAGATTATCTTTCCGATATGCAAATGATATTTACGCATCTGAGTGCACTGAACCAAGATAAATGAATGTCTCTCCCTTTGCAATGCTACATAGATAATGCAAGCCCAGTCACTGGCACAAGGCATAGTCGTTTTGCTGAATAAAAAAAAAAAGAAAAGAGTAATTGATTTTCGTTAATGCACTGGCAAAAATAGAAAAGAATAACCACACTGAAAAAGACATGGCATGTAAATACAGTATAGGCACAAATGTGCTTCTTGACCAATTTATGAAATGACACTATGGCCCTTATTTATCAATCTGTCTGAGACAGAAACTGAAGTTAATTATCCAAGCAACCAATAACAGCTCATGTTTTATATCTTAAGTAGCTCTGGTAAAATGAAAGCTGAGCTGTGATTGGTTGATTGGGAAAAATCACTCCAGTTTCTGTCTCAGACAGATTGATAAATCAGGGCCTATGTACCGTGTAGAGACATATGTAAGGACAGACTATGCATTAGCAATGACTGGCCCTACTGGCACATGACCAGCCTTGGCAGTGACATACCTTGCTTACTGGCATCACTGCTATGGGAACATTAGTGCTGGAGTGGCAGGGGATTTAACATATGGATAGCGCTTTTCTTTATACATATCCTTCTGATACATATATTTTTTTATGGTATATATGGCAATTTTACTGCATATAATTGTTACTACCATGTTGTCCTTGTCTTGAAAGGCTTAGTTCATAACTACATGACTAATGCTGGTATGTGGGAACGAGTCATGCTTGTTTCTGCACTTTTACTACTGAATTACCTAATTGATTGTAATAAAATCTACATTTTATTTAGACTTTAAACACACCCTAAAAAATTCCTTGAAAACATTGATAACAGATAAAAAAAAAAAAGTACATTCTACCTAAGCACTCATTCAAATATATATATTGTGGCAGTGTGGCAAGGAAAGGGTGTATTTCCTTGGCTCACCCTGCAGAAGCTCTCACCTGCTTCTTAAGTAATGAGGCAGGAGAGAAGGGAGGTGTATATGAGATGGAGACTCAGTGTAATGGGGGCTCTTCCTAGGAGACAGCATGTGGGCTGTAGGGAAGAGACAGAGGCTGCTGAGGAGGACAGCCCGAGCTATGAGGGGCTCAAAGAAAGTGACATGAATTGTGAGTAGAAGGTTGCAGGGGACATATGTTTTACCGGCTGAGGGAAGCTCAGCGGTTGTTAGTCAGGACAAGCTGATCTGTTTAGTCAGTGACCAGACGGTCTAGGATTTTGTTTGTTCCTGTTTTTTTTTGTTTATTTCTTTCCCTGCAACCTGTCTAATAAAACTGGCAAGGTGCCAGATTTGCATTATAAGCGTTTGTTTGCTGGTTTATTGAGAAGAAACGCATCCTGTGGTGTGGTCCAGGACGATCCCAGAGCTAATCCCCAAGACGGATCGTCCCAATATGCACACACTAAACCAGTGTTTCCCAACCAGGGTGGCTCCAGATGTTGCAAAAATACAACTCCCAGCAAGCCTGGACAACTATTGGCTGTCCAGGCATGCTGGGAATTGTAGTTTTACAACACCGGGAGGCCCCCTGGTTGGGAATAACTGCACTAGACACACACATATATAGATATATATAGATATATATATATATATATATATATATATATATATATATATATATATCTATATATACACAAACTGCACACATATATATAATTCATGTACACACACTGCACTCATGCCTATATAGGATGCATACATACATATGTACACTACACGCATACATACACAGACTGGAAACATGTATATACACACACTACACACGTACACATGATTCTATGCTTTTACCTTTCAGTACTAGACATAAGCAAACTTTAACAAAAGTTTATTATGTCAAACTACAACCCAGCGACACAATATTTCAATCAAATACAACACCTACAAAAGATTGACACTGTAATATAGTCAATTTGAACCCCTTCCCACTACAGGACATATGCATACATCCCAGCACCCAACACGTTCGTGCAATGGGACGTATGCATATGTCATTCTGATCTCCTGCTCTGCCGTGCACAGCTCAGAAGATCGGCGGCAGGACCCAGCTGTCAATCACAGCCAGGGTCCCGCTAACGGGGCCACGATCGCGTTGGTCCCGGCAGCATTTACCCCATAGATGCCGTGATCAATCCTGATCACAGCATCCATGGTGTTGACAAG
Source organism: Hyla sarda (assembly GCF_029499605.1). NCBI lineage: Eukaryota > Metazoa > Chordata > Amphibia > Anura > Hylidae > Hyla > Hyla sarda. The sequence continues at coordinate 251,565,841 of NC_079190.1, read as the reverse complement.
GGGAGGGTGCTCCCCCTGTTTACAAACGGCGGCACCGCGATACGATCGTGGGTTGCCGTTGGTTGCTATAGCAGCAGGAGGTCAGATGATGACCTCCTGTCTGCCTGCTACGTAAGACTGTGAGATCCAGCCAGAGGCTGGATCGCATAGGCTGTAGTGTGTGCAGCTCATCAGGTTATACTGTGCTGCAGTACAAATGTATTGCAGCATAGTATAACCTGTAAAAAGTAAAAAAAATTAATAATAAAAGGTTCTTTAATAAAAGTATGAAGTGTAAAAAAATAAAAATAAATAAATGCCCCTTTCACAATAAAATCCCTGTATTATCATTATAAAAAAAAACACAAAAATATACATACTAGGTATTTCCACGTCCATAATGATGTGTACTATTAAGCTATAATGTAAATTATTCCACACGGTGAACGCCATAAAAAAATAAAAAATAAAAAAACAATAAAAAAAGAGCAAAATTCACCAATTTTCGTACAAATAGCGGAATAAAAATTATCAAAAGGTTGCATCTATCGCAAAAATAATACCATTAAAAAGTGCAAATGTCCTGCAAAAAAAGCCCTCATACCATGGCTACGGATGAAAATAAAAAAGTTACGGCTGTCGGAAAATGATAACACAAAAAAGGGAAAATAAGAATTTTGCTCAGAAAAGGAAAACATAAAAAGCTATATAAAATGGGTATTGCTTTAATCGTACCGACCAACAGAATAAATATAACATCACTTTTACCGCACAGTAAACACCTTCAAAAAAAATTTTTTTGTACAAAAAATGCTGCATGTGTCAACAAAAATGCACCACTTACAACATGTCACGAAAAAACTATCTCAGAATCGCTCCACTCAGAAAATGTGTTCTAAAGTTAATAAAAATGTCATGAAAATTTTGTAAAATTTAGCATTTTTCTAACTTTGAAACTCTCTGCTTTTAAGCAAAATGGACATTCCAAATAAATTATATATTGGCTCACAATTACAATATGTCTACTTTATGTTGGCATCATAAAGTTGACATGTTTTTACTTTTTGAAGACATCAGAGTTCAGCAGCAATTTTCAAAATCTTCACGAAAATTTCTAAAATGCCTTAAAGGTTAAATATTTTATTTTTAACACTGAATTGCTGGTAAGTCAAAAAGGGTAAGTCAAAAATGGAAAAACACATTGACCACCGGAGTACCCCTTTAAGTACCTGGGAACGAGTATCTGTGCCCCTCCCATACTACTGTGATTGGTGCGGTCACTACGGCCAGCCAATCAACACTTTCACCTCCCAGGACAGTACAGAGGATGATTGGTAGTGTATACTACACCACTGATAACTCTCCTTTTCTGGGTCATCGGGTCACATGTGACCCGAATGACTCAGAATCGCCGCAGATGGAAGATCTGAATTGACCAGCGATCTGTGGCAATCGCCGATATAGGCGGTCTAAGGAATGCTTGCTGAATTACTTCAGCAGACATTCCGTCCGATCCTCGCCCAGCAAGAGACGGGGAACGGAATCACTGCAGATCAATGGTCTGAATTGACCGGCGAACTGTGGCGATCGTCTATATGGAGGAGTCTCAGGAACCCCCTTGACGATGTGCCTGGATGCCTGCTAAATGATTCCTTAAGTACCAGGATGTCAGGGCGTACAAGTAAGGGGTTAATAAGTTAATAAATGTGAATAAGCCCCTTCCCGAATTAAAGTTTGAATCTCCCCCCTTTTCACATTTTTCAAATAAAATAATGTAAACAAATATATGATGTGATAAAAAAAAATGCAAATGCAATTCTGGGGTTTGGTATTTTATAATGTTTACGCCATTCACCGTATGGGATAAATAATGCCATATTTGAATACATCGGACAATTACATTCACGGCAATACTAAATATAATTATTTTTATTATGTTTACATATTTTTTATAGGGAATTTGGGAACAGGGGGTGATTTAAACTTTTTATATGGAAGGGGTTAATGTGTGTTAACCTCTTGAGGATGCAGGAGCACAGATACTCGTTCCCAGGTACTTAAAGGGGTACTCCGGTGGTCAATGTGTTTTTCCATTTTTAACTTACCCTATTTGTTCTGTTTCATTTCTATTCTTTCGTTGTTTAGCCTACTCTATTTCTGTTCTTTGTTGTCTTTTTATCCCCCACTTTTTTCCTATCTTTGCTTCTATTTCCTGGTTCTTTCTGTGCTGAAAACTACAAATCCCAGCATGCCACATGCCTTGCTTGGGGCGGCTCCTTTTTTTTGTTTGTTTGTTCCGCCCTTTACTCATCCTACTATTTTCCGGGGCGGGCCCCCTTATACACAGCACTCTAATATAAATCAGCCCTGGTTGGGATACACTGGCATACACACAAAAGGGACTACAACTCCCAGCATGTGTCATTCAGGAGTCTTCAGTCTGTGGTATAACACCAGCATGCTGCCTCTGTAGTCTCCTGGGGGTTGTAGTTCACCACACCTCTGTAGGGCATACACCAGTGTTTCCCAACCAGGGTGCCTCCAGGTGTTCTAAAACTGCAACTCCCATCATGCCCTGACAGCCTTTGAGCATGCTAGGAGTTGTAGTTTTGCAACAGCTGGATGCACACTGGTTGGGAAACACTGGTGTAACATGATGTGTATGCTGAATAGGCTAGAACAGTGTTTCCCAACCAGTGTGCATCCAGCTGTTGCAAATCTACAACTCCCAGCATGCCCAAAGTCTGTCAGGACATTCTGGGAGTTGTAGTTTTTCAACAGCTGGAGGAACACTGGTTTGTAAACACTAGCATACACACACACACAACAGGGACTACAACTCCCAGCATGTGTCATTCAGGAGTCCCCCCCCCCCTCCCACTTCACATATAGAGATCATTCCCAGTATGAGATTTATTCCCCTGCAGTCCATACATTAGTGTTGAGCGGCATAGGCCATATTCGAATTCGCGAATATTCGCGAATATATGGACGCTGTGCTCGCTTCAGAGGAGTAAGTGTCGGTTACCATCAGTAGCCAGACACTCACTGCTTACGTCAGGCAGTGGCGATCCCACCGCAACCTGTCATATAACCCTTTAGAAGCCGTGATCATTGCGGATCACGGCATCTAAAGTGACAATAAAAATCTGCAGTAGCTCAGAGTGCTGCCCTCTGCTCAGATTGGTGCAGAGACAGACACAGCTTACAATGGACAGTACAGTTCCGTGCATGAGTCCTGTTCTTCGTCAAAGGGCATGTGCATGGAACTCACTGGGCATCGTATTGTTGCCTCAGCAGCTGTACCGCCCAGTGTGAGTAAAGTATGTTCGCAATGATCTGTGCAGAATGGATGGGAGAGCAGCGCTGGAACTTTTTTTTTTTTTTTCATTGCAAAAATAGCACAACTCCTGTCCGCTGGTTGTGTCTGGTATTGCAGCTCAGCTCCATTTAAGTGCATTGGACTGAACTGCAACCCTACACACAACCCGTGGACAGTAGTAGTGTAGTGTAGAGTAGAGCTGTTTTAAAAACTGGAAAACCCCTTTAAGGATTGAAATTACTCATGGAATTCAACAAAATATTATGACATGCTATTAGAACACTAAAAGGCCATCATGTAAATAGAAATAAGAGGGTGTCCACACATACACAAGCACAGCACGTATATTCAGTGTCACCAAATCATGTGATTCACCGGCTTGAGGAAGCGCCGAACAGGCGTGAAACAACTTGTTCCGGAGCTCCTGTCCCCCCCTCCTCCACCTATGTACCTACCTGTTGTTTTGGTGATGGAATAAAGCGTTGAAATCAGGGTGAGTGCGATCCATGCCTTCTTTCTTCATTTGAACTCTTGCCTTGTCTATTCATGGAGTTACGCACCGCTGCAATCAACCCTCTAGATAGCCGTGCTGCTGCTACCATGTATTAAGTGCTTACTGCCTTTAGTGCTGTCAGTGCCGGATCCTCAATCTCTTGGTGTTTGTGCATATTAAAAAAAAGGACATATCTGGATCGGAGAATTGAATCAGGCATTGCATTAGAAAGTTACATTTCGTTAATTTTTTCTATTACCGTGAGATCCCCTGTAACTACTAGCAGACCACCAAATGACTTATAGATGTGCCTGTCATTAAAATAAATGTTGAATGTCAAACAGACTCTACAAAAGTTTTGATCATTTGGGGTCTCAGTGCTAACATCCCCATCTATCCCTAGATATAGTCAGAAGCGCCCAATGCCTGGCATCACTCCCCAGCTTGGAGATCAATCTGTTTAATCGCAAGAGACAGGCTCCAAACTTTTACATTAATGACAGTGTACTTTATAAAACTATAATAATAAAATACTAAAGAAAAGTTTATTGAGATTAAATGAGAAGAAATGTTATAGCTTTCAAGCATACCGCAATTGTTATTTCAAAAGATTTTTATAAACCTGCATTGTTTTGTTAGATTAGATTTCATTGCTCATTCTGCTGTTATTGAGCCCCTGAGATTCCCCTCCATGATGCACAACTATTTCTCTTTTTTTTTTTTATTTCACGGTTGAGACCAGAGCGGAGTTGTTAGTCAGTAGCACACACATAGGTATTCCTTTCCCTGACTTCACCGGCTAAGCACAGCACCTACTTCTCTCTTCTATGCCATTATATAGTACTGAAAAAATGCACTGAACAGGCATGCACTATGCTGGGCTGAGGATTTTCCCAGCACACATAAACGACATGTGGAGAGAAAAGGTGTTACTGATGCATTGGATTTGCAATGTGCTCTTTGAGCCAAAATAAAAGAAACAGCAGTAGCTGGGGGTTACACTAATAAAGTTAAAGCTGGAGATTACACTCCAGCACTATTCATATAGCAGTATGAATACTGGTATTGACATAAGGGGCAGCTTTCTAAAACTGGTGTGGTGGTCAGAGATGAGAGGAAAGCCTTGATTTATCTTTTAGAAACAGTGTTAATCACCTTCAGAATAAAGACTGGCTAAGCTTACATGTAAACAGCCCCAGCTTTCTCAGTCTCTCTCCTATTCTCTACTGCATAGAGTACACGCTAAGCTCCAACCTCACTTCCTGTTTCCTGTCTTTTAGATCACTGTTATTATGTTTAAGAAAGGCTTCAGTGAGCAGCGGAACTATTGCAGAGAGATGGATGAATAAAGTTCATATTTTACCTTGCTATTTAGAGTGCTGCTGGATTAAATTTTTGAAGTTAGCTATTGCTTATCGTCAGTGATCTGAACCGCTGTGTGGTGCAGAACTGCGCCCCATGCAATTTTGCGTCGGCCCCTTCCTTTAGCTGTCTGGAGATTTCCGAACATATAGCAAGGGGAGGGGGAAGGCAGAGCTCAGCAGTTCTGCACCTCCCTTAGCCCCGTACACAGTTCCCTACTCGCCCCTACCTCAGGAGGACGAAGATTCCCACAGCCCCGCTCCTGGACATTGATTTTGACAGCTGTGAAAATACCGCTCCTCCTGAGGAAGGTGAACAGCCCCACTCACCCTGCCCCCTGGACGTAGATTTTCATAATGGCTCCGTAAGTCACACAACCACAAGTAGATTTTTTACAGCCCCTGGACGTAGATTTTCACAGCTGTCAAAATCTACATCCAGGAGTGGGGCTTTGAGAATCTAGATCCTCCTGAGGGAGGGGCAGAACTGCGTCCTGCACAGCTCTGCCTTTCCCCCTCCCCTCACTGTATGTTCGGAAGTCTCCGGACAGCTGAGGGGAAGGGCTGAACAAAACTGCAGGGGCGTAAGTCTGCACCTCACACCAGCATAAGTCTGAGCACATCCGTTCACCTTGTCCATTATTGGGTTGTGCTGCTTATCTTGGACCTTTTATAACTAGAGACATATTTCCCCTGACAACAGTCAGTGGACATCAGACTATAGAGAAGGGAGACATTTAGTGGCAAAAACTCTAAAGCTGTTCTTCTGGGACTAAGGAGTCATTTTTGGAAAATAAAGCTATTTACAAATTGGTTACAGATCATACAGGTTATCACATGGAGGAAAGTTTGTATCTAGCCACATTAAAGTGGTATTCCGGCCATAGACATCTTATCCCCTATCCAAAGGACAGAGGATAAGATGTCTGATCTTTGGGGGCCTGACACTGTGACGCCAGTGATCTCTGGGAAGCACCCGCATTCTATGTGGGGCTGCTGCTCTAGTCCATGAATGGAGGGGGCATGGCGTGACATCACAAGGGGGTGTGGTGTGATCTCCAGTCCCAGAAACACAGACTTTCCGAGACTGGAGCAGCAGCCCGATATAGAATGCAGGTGCTGCACAGAGATCGCGGCAGGTCCCAGCGGTGGGGCCCCCAGCTATCAGACATCTTATCCCCTGTCCTTTGGATAGGGAATAAGATGTCTATGGTGGCAATACCCCTTTTTATAAAAAATATATATATACTGTATCATAGGGGATGTACAACTTTGTAGATGATTTTTTAAAACTCTTAATGATTTGTATTACCGTAACAATAATGGAGGAGCCTGTCAGGATTTCATGCTGTTCATGCTTGCTCTGGGCAGCATAAATCCCCTGACTCCCTTTAGTTTCCTATACAAGTGTAAGAAGACTGTTTCTGCGAAGAAATGAGAATGTACTATATTGTCCTTTGCCAAAGGCGGAAGGAGAGTGTTTTTTGTTCAGAGCCCTCCGCCAGCAGCCCAGATTAGCAGCAGCATCAAGAGGGGCACCCAAAAAGATAAAAAGACAAGTTTTTATTCTAGAAACATAACACTTCAAAACAACTAACCATTAACTGAAATGCAAGGTGCTGGTTTGCCTTGCCAGTCTATCAAAGCATTTTTTTTTACAATTCCACATTTTTAAGTAAAGCAGAGAGCATCTTCGGACGTAGTACATGGAGCAATGTGGCTCGGCACCAGGCAGTGATTGGTAGATTAGTTGATAACAGCTTTGCCTTCATTCATAATTGTTCAATCTAGACAGTTAATTTTTAGCCTAGAATCTGAATGTAATTATAACTTTAATTCCTTGAGGACTCACAGGCCAGTATAGGATACAGAGAATATCTCATTCTAACAAACAGTGTTGTCTAAACTGCATCAGCTTGCTCCGTACATCTCCTCCCCCTCTGTCACTGTATGTGTCCTGCTCCCCGACCTTTCCTAATCGCTCAAAATGCTCCGAGACACCAGAAGATGAAAGAGCTTGGTGTATTCTTTATCTGCCTGCTGAATCTTCTAATAAATTTGCCCACCACCCAGCCAGGCAGGATTACACATAATTATTGTTATCTTAATAGCCATAATTATTTTTGCATAATGTGTATTTTATTAGTCAGTAATAGCTTTGGCAATACGTGTAACTCAACCCTTGCCAATAAAAAATAATTTAATTGCACCGAAAGAGGTTTAAGGTAGGGATCTACAAATGATACTATGAGGAGAAAATGAAGAAATATATACTTATATCTCTCTTTTACTTCATTTAAACCTGTACGAAATTACTAACATAAAGGATAACATTTATATTTGATCTCCTTATATGAGTAATTGAAAATTCTAACATTTTCTGGATGTTTTCAGTTTCTCTCATTTAGACACGTTTTAGCAGAAATCCCCATCAAAGTTCTGGTATGAATGTTATAGGGTAAATGTATATGTCATCAATCCACAGCTCTGGCACATCTAAAGGTTTATGGCCCCTCTTCAACACAACTTCTTTTTCATTAAGAACAGTTCTTCCGCTTGAAACATTTCATTGTGGTGTTCTCTTACCCCTGATGTGTCCTGGATCACAATAAAGGCAAGCATACTTTTGTTGGTCTTCTATTTCTTCTTCTTAGAGTGTGTTGAACTTCCTCCAAGTTGTTCCTGCTGCCGCTGGCATAATTGGGGTGAGCTGATTCTTTGGACTGTGTTCACATTAAACTTATTTTCATGGTTGATTACATTTAAAAGCTTTAACTATAAGTCTCCTAAGAATCCATTCCTGCAGCACTAGTACCAGGGGTAGGCATTGCTAGGATCCTAAACCTAAAAGATCATGGGTACAGAGCATAAAACCTAAGATAAAAATTACAACTTCTCTTGCAAAAAATAAGTTCTCATATGGCTGCATTGATAGCAAAAAAAATTTAAATAACCCATACATTCAGTGGTGCGCTATTTGCTATAACAATTAATAAACTTCCACTCTTATTGGATTCAACAGTTTAGCTAAGAGGTATGTACTGCTACCACCCTCCTTAAAGGGGTACTCAGCCCCTAGACATGTCTGATCACAGGAGTCCCACCGCTGGGGACGCCCGCAATCTCCCTGCATACCCAGCGTTCATTTAGAGTGTACTGTACTGTATACCTCCCTGCTCCCCTAACATTTGCCGATAAAAAAAGCAACCAGCAAAGGTAATAAGTAAGCAGCAATACATACAGAATTCCCCTCCACTCAAGACCATCATGTCAGAACCTGTAGGGTTAATCAGTTCTGATGTTTCTTTTGTTTGCTTTGGTTGCTGGGCTACGCCTAGTTGTCTGAATTGTCAGCTGACCTTTTGAGAGCATCTGTCTGGATGCCTATATAAGCCTGCAGTGTGCTCTCATACCTTGCCTGCGAAAGGGGTTTCCTCCTGTTGCTCATTTACCTTGTACTCAGTTTTCCTGGTATTTGTGACTCGGCTTGGCTTCCTGACTCTTCCCTTGTATTTGTGACTTGGCACCTTTGACAACTCCTGGTATAGACTTGGCTGGTGCACTTTGACTAATTGTGTGTGTTTGTTTAGTATTCTTTCTGTTAGTTTGTGTGCTTCCTGACTGTATCCCGACCTGTGTCTGTTTTGTAGTTTATTTTGTTGACAGTGACTTCCATCACTTATTAATAAACGGACAGTCACCGTGGTTGTTGATCCACTGTTTAGGGTGGATAGGGAAGTAGGCAGGGTCAGAGGGAGTGGGTGAGATCAGGGCTGCACTCCTTCCCTGCCCATACGTGACAAATAAATTATATTAGTTGGGCCGGTTTCAATTGCATCTGGCCCAGCAAATGTAATGAGTGAGCAGCATACTGTGTGTCAGCCACTCACCAGGCGGATGTAGTTGATGGTATAGTGTACTAAATGCATTACCAATGCAAACATTTCCCGCTCATATACAACAAGGTCACTCCACTATGCTAGTGTTGGCTGTATCTGTAAATGTGACTGAGCTATTATATGTTACAAAATAGCTACAGTATCCATTATTCCAATCCCTTTATAGCATTATTGCATTAATCTATTAATCCCTTACTTATAGCAGTGACCCCCCCTGTAACAATTCTTTCTAGAGGTAAACCCTAACAAATGATTTAAAAACATGAATAACATTGTTTAAAAAAAAACAGTAAAGTAGTGTATAGGAAGTATGTTTACTAAGTAATAGAGAGACACGTATGAAGAAATTTGTCAATCACTCTGAGCTGTGCGGCAAGAAGTTGGGGAGACTACTCAGGTGAGACTGGGCCCCAGCTTGTTTTCAAACTTGTTTTCTTTGTAAAAGCTGCAGCATATTAGATTAGAATATAGTTGTTTGTAGCAAGGAAGCTTGTCATTATTTAATGATGTCTGTGGTGCAGGCAGCATGAATCTCCTGTTCAGCAGACATAGGAATTAGTTATGTAGGTGCACAGTGTATACAACATTAATTCATTCCATCTGTGGCACGGACAAAGTTTGCTGCCAAATAGATAATGTAACTTTAGTGCCATACATTGCATTCGGAAAGTCTTAACTTTTTTGTACATTGTGTTATATATAAATAAAAACAATCCAAGTCCTGAAAAACAGCCCCACAGTACAGTATAATACTGCCATTATCATGCATCACTGTAGGAATGGTACAGTATTGGTCAGGTCATGAGCAGTACCTCATTTCCTCTGGACACAATGCTCAGAATTTAGGTCAAAAATTTTAAAGGAAATCTTTCATCAGTGTCACCTGCACTAACCTGTTGATACAGACAGGTTGTGAAGGTGACATTGATGACAGCAGTAATTACCTTGTCCCGTTCTGTGCAGTCGTTCTTCGGTAATCTTCTCTGGTATCTTCAGCTCTGGGCCCGACATGGAGCATGGGCAGAGCTTATTGACATCACCGCTGCTGCTTTCTGCTGGGTCCCACTGCAAGAGAACAGCAGCGATGATGTCACAAAGCTCCACCCATGCTCCAAGTCAGGCCCAAAAATGAAGATACCGGAGAAGATTACCAAAGAACAACTGCTCGGAATGGGTGGGATAAGGTAAGTACCGTTGCCATCAGTGTCACCTGCATTACCTGTCTGTACCGATAGGTTAGTGCAGGTGACACTGATGACAGATTTCCTTTAATCTTGGTTTACTCAGGCAGGAAAATCTTGTTTCTCTCAGTCTGAGTCCTTAGGTGCTTTTTTTGCAATCTTCAGGTGGGCTTTCATGTGTCTTTTACTGAGGAGAGGTTTTTTTTGGCATCTCTCTTATGAAGCCTAGGTTGATGGAGTGCTGCAGTGATGGTTGACCTTCTGACATTTATTCCTTCTGCATACAGAATTTTTGAAGCTTACACAGAATGGCCATTGTATCCTTGGTCACCTCTCTTACCAAGGCCCTTCTCCCCCAATTGTTACTTAGTTTCCTGGCTGCTCAAAACCTCTTCAGTTAAAAAAATGATGCAGGCCACTAAGCTCTTTTAGTGCATCAGAATTTTTTAACCTTTCTCCACATCTGTGCCTACACAGTTATGTCTCTTAGCTCTGCAGAAAGATCTTTCCACATCATGGCTTAGTTTTTGCTCTGTAATCTGTCTTATTGTCAGCTGTAAGACCTGTGAGCTGTGAGATGTGGTGTTCTGGTGGGGGACACACTTGTCCACCTGCCCTGTCAGGAGGATGCCCCTTTACCGTGTCTGCTCCAGCCCACTCTTCAGGTTTACATGTAGTATGTTTGTAGTTTATTATACAGTGATTACCATTGTTTAATGTACTGATATATCTCCTTGTCTTATACATAGTTAATCTTGTCCGTGCTGAAGGATGCACAGAGAACCACATGATGACTTTGGCCAATCAGGGCCCCTTGCCCTCAACCTAGGTATGGCTTGACAGGGAGGAGATAGTTATTGAGGGAGTTAGCTGAGTCCAGTCAGAAGAAGGTGAAGCATTTCTGCTGAATGCCACCCCATACCTCTAATGAGGACAGATTCCCTGTCTACTTCTTTGTCTTCCAGTTTCTGAGAGAATGACCGACCAGAATCTTCTTCAGTCAAGTCTGTCCACGTCAAGTTCAGACAAGTCAAGTACCAAACAGATAACATGAGAGAAATCCTCAGGCAACTACAGTCCAAATAGGTTCACGCTGGCCGGTGAGCCCTAACCCTGGAACCTCATGTGTTGAAAGTCTAGGCTGGTGGCAGCAATTTATTCTGTCTCTAAGTTTATATCTTTTAAGCTTTCTTCAATCAAGTCTAAAGTCTAGGGAGGCTCACCTACAGTAAGTCAAGTCCCAGTCAGTAGTCTGTCCAAGTCAAGTTCAGACCAGTCTCTGCTAAATCTAAGTCAAGGAGGACTATAGGTCCCAGCATGCCAAGAAGCAATTGTGGTTCTTTGTTTCATTCTTCAGTGACTATTGCACTAAAGTCAACTGTTCCTGCCTGTATAACATTGCAAATTCCTGAAATAAAGTTAAAAGTGGGTTCCTTAACCTGGCATCTTTGCCGGGGCGCCTTTCACAGGCAACTGCTTATCCTTGGTAGTGTGGTGGTTAACACTCCTGGCGTCACAAACTCTAGTCTACCTACACAACACTCCTTAGGCCACCACATATATAGACAGGGGTGTTTCTTTCCAAATCCTGTCCAATCAGTTGGATTTACCACATGTGACTTCAATCAAGGTGTAGAAACATCTCAAAAATGATCAAGATAAATGGGAGGTCCTCAGAGCTAATTTTTAAGTGTCATTGCAAAGGGTCTGAATATGTTATTATGGCCATACAAATGTTAGTTTTTAATTGTTAATAAATGTGTAAAATAATATTTACATTCTATTTTCACATGCTTGTTATGGGATGTTGAATGTGGATTGATGGGGAAAAACTTGACCTTTTCATTTAGCACAAGGCTTCAACACAACAAAATGCAAAAGAAGTGAACTGTTAATGTGTTTTATACTGTGAACACAATAAGCATCTTTGTCTTTCAGTATTCTATACACTGAGAAATAAATGTAACATCTATTATGGTCTACTATGCAGAAAGTAAAAGGTTCACAAAAGACTGAACACTCTGCACTGATAAATACATTATTGATGTGCTATATAGACAAAATGACATTACTATTGGTACTACACTCATGGGGGAGAATTATCAAAACCTGTGCAAAGGAAAAGTGGACCAGTTGCCCATAGCAACAAATCAGATTGCTTCTATTTTTTATGGTCTTTTCTAAAAAAAAAAAAAAAAAGTAATCTGTCCTCTCTCTGCCAGGTTACTTTTTACTTATCTTGAATACCTTTTTTAAATATATATAGTATTGGGTGATAATTCTGTGTTAGGCTGGGTTCACATATATCAGGCGTCCAGCACAGTTTCATTCCGGCGTGCACCGAAGGGAAACTGATGCTAGAACTGATGCCATTCCTTTCAATGGGACAGTTCACAATCATCCAGCATCTCAATTTTGATGCCGGATAGTTGGACACATGGGAGGGCACCGGACAGGGGAACACAACTTTCTGTGTTCCCCTGTCCGCCGTCCAGAAACAATGGATGCCAAATGCCATACAACTGATGACAACTTGTCATCAGTTGTGGCATCAGTTGCGTCGAGATCTAGACTGAGTTCACCTATGCCAGATGCCGGACATATGTGAACCCATTATTCCATCATGTAGATATGCAATGTTAATATTTGGTATGCTTCTATTTGTGATTGATGGAAATGTTCTCCCATTCCCCTTTTTTCTTTTTTGTTCCCCTTTTTTGTTTATATTACGAAAATAAAAATGTTAAGGGGTATTCCGGCCTTATACATCTTATCCCCTATCCAAAGGATAGGGCTTAAGATGTCAGATCGCAGGGATCCCGACGCTGGGACCCCTGCGATCTCGGTGCAGCTCCCGGGGATAACATGTATAAGGCCGAAATACCCCTTTAAATGATGAAAGAAAACAATCTGATCCCTTTTCCTATGCACAAGTTTTGATAAATTTCCCCCATAAACTATTAATAAGGCTGTGTTCAAAGACTGTTTTGGGGACTTATTGTGAGATCTAAAATGTCCCCAAAAAAACCTTCCTTTTAATTGCATTTAAATTTAGTAGGAAAAAAACCTGTTTGTACATATGTCGTTTAATTTGTTTTCTGTAACTGTTAGGTTAGGTTTTTTTACACAAGCCTTTTTTTGACATTTGATGGCACTTTTTTACAATTACACTTAAAGCTGGTTTGCAAACTGTAAATAAAATGACTAAAAAAATTACAAAAAAAATTACAAAATATCTGAAAAGTTTTTGTTTTTGTCTTACATTCTTTATTTTAAACATTTTCAATTGTACAATAAAGGGCATAATATTATAAAGTAGAAACAGGAAGGCAGCCAGGTGTCTTAAAAGTAGGCAAGAAGCAGTATGGCGTACATTATTTCGGTACAGTCCTACCAGATGTGTACCATGGCCATTTAGTTTGTCAGATAGAGTAGTGTGCAATTCCCAAACAAATTTTTACTCCTAATTTGTCCAGTAAGCAAATTGATGAAAAACCTGCCTTATATTGTGTACACACTATATCTGATGTTGTGGATGTTTTAACCACTTAAGGACCTAGGGCGTATGGATACGCCTTGACGTCCTGGTACTTAAGGACCCAGGGCGTATCCATACGTCCGTGGGAATTTCGGTCCCCGCCGCACGCCGGGCGGGGACCGGGTCGGGGTTACTGCTGATATCAATCAGCAGGCACCCCGTGCAAATGCCCAAGGGGGTCATGAGACCCCCCCGTCCGTCGGCGATCGGCGCAAATCGCAAGTGAATTCACACTTGCGATTTGCGCCGATTCCGGGTCATACGGGTCTATTGTGACCCGGAATAGAAGGGGGATCGCGGTTGTCTAAGACCCCCTGTAGGCATAGGAGTGAGGTGGCAGGGTTGCCACCCCTCCTATCCCTGCTATTGGTCTGCTATTGATCGTCAGAGGCGACGACCAATAGCAGACCGGGGGCGGGGGGGTTAACTTTCGTTTACCCCGTCCTGCCCACCCACAATAGGCGGGGCAGAACGGGAAACCGAAGGGGACCGGTCGCCGACGTCCACTTACCCGTCCGGAGGCTGCGGCGACGTTGATCGGCGGGCGGCGTCACGTGCGTCTGAAGAGGACGGCTGTCGGGATCCTACGGAAGCCGATAAGTAGATCTGGAGGGCTACAGTCTGAGACCGTGGTCTCTAACTGTAGCCCTCCAGATGTTGCAAAACTACAACTCCCAGCATGCCCAGACAGCTGTTTGGGCATGCTGGAATATGTAGTTTTGCAACCGCTGGAGGGCTGCAGTTTGAGACCACTATACAGTGGTCTCTAAACTATATCCCTCCAGATGTTGCAAAACTACAACTCCTAGCATGCCCACATAGCTGTTTGTTGTCTGGGCATGCTGGGAGTTGTAGTTTTGCAACATCTGGAGGTCCACAGTTTGGAGATCACTGTGCAGTGGTCTAAAAACTGTAGCTCTCCAGATGTTGCAAAACTGCAATTCCCAGCATGCCCAGAAAGCAAACAGCTGTCTCGGCATGCTGGGAGTTGTAGTTGGGTACCTCCAGCTGTTGCATAACTACATCTTCCAGCATGCCCTTCGGTGATTAGTACATGCTGGGAGTTGTAGTTTTGCAACAGCTGGAGGCACACTGGTTGGAAAATATTGAGTTAGGTAACAGAACCTTTCCAACCAGTGTGCCTCTAGCTGTTGCAAAACTACAACTCCCAGCATGCACGGTCTGTCAGTACATGCTGGGAGTTGTAGTTTTGAAACAGCTGGAGGTTTGCCCCCCCCCCCCATGTGAAAGTACAGGGTACATTCACATAGGCGGGTTTACAGTAAATTTCCTGCTTCAAGTTTGTCTTGTACGGCTGGGTTTCCAAAACGGAGCCTCCAACTGTTGCAAAACAACAACTCCCAGCATTTCTGGACAGCCACTGACTGTCCAGGCATGCTGGGAGTTTAGCAACAGCTGGAGGCACCCTGTTTGGGAATCACTGGCGTAAAATACCCCTATGTCCACCCCTATGCAATCCCTAATTTAGTCCTCAAATGCGCATGGTGCTCTCTTACTTCGGAGCCCTGTCGTATTTCAAGGAAACAGTTTAGGGCCACATATGGGGTATCTCCGTACTCGGGAGAAATTACACTACAAATTTTGGGGGGCTTTTTTTCCTTTTACCGCTTGTGAAAAGGAAAAGTTGGGGCTACACCAGCCTGTTAGTGTAAAAAAATTAAAAAATTTACACTAACATGCTGGTGTTGCCCCATACTTTTTATTTCCACAAGCGGTAAAAGGAAAAAAAGACCCCCAAAATTTGTAACGCAATTTCTCCTGAGTACGAAAATACCCCAGATGTGGGCGTAAAATGCTCTGCGGGCACACAACAAGGCTCAGGAGTGAGAGCGCACCATGTACATTTGAGGCCTAAATTGGTGATTTGCACAGGGGTGGCTGATTTTACAGCGGTTCTGACAAACGCAAAAAAAAAAAAATACCCACATGTGACCCCATTTTGGAAAGTACACCCCTCACCGAATGTGACAAGGGGTATAGTGAGCCTGAACACCCCACAGGTGTTTGACGAATTTTCATTAAATTTGGATGGGAAAATGAAAAAAAATTATATTTTTTCACTAAAATGCTGGTGTTACCCTAAATTTTTCATTTTCACAAGGGAAAATAGGAAAAAAGCCCCCCTAAATTTGTAACCCCATCTCTTCTGAGTAAGAACATACCCCATATGTGAATTTAAAGTGCTCTGCGGGCAAACTACAATGCTCAGAAGAGAAGGAGCGCCATTGGGATTTTGTAGAGAAAATGTGTCCGGAATTGAAGGCCACATGTGTTTACAAAGCCCCCATAGTGCCAGAACAATGGACCCTCGACACATGTGACCCCATTTTGGAAACTACACCCCTCACGTAATGTAATAAGGGGTACATTGAGAATTTACGCCCCACAGGTATCTGACAGATTTTTGGAACAGTGGTCCGTAAAAATTAAAAACTAAATTTTTCATTTGCACAGCCCACTGTTCCAAAGATCTGTGGAGTGTAAATACTCACTGCACCCCTTAGTAAATTCTGTGAGGGTTGTAGTTTCCAAAATGGGGTCACATGTGGGGGGTCCACTGTTCTGGTACCACGGGGGGCTTTGTAAATGCACATGGCCCCTGACTACCATTCCAAACTAATTCTCTTTCCAAAAGCTCAATGGCGCTTCTCCTCTTCTGAGCATTGTAGTTCGCCAGAAGAGCATTTTACGTCCTAACATAGGGTATTTCCATACTCAGAAGAAATGGGGTTACACATTTTGGGGGTCATTTTCTCCTAATACCCCTTGTAAAAATGTAAAATTTAGGGGAAAAACTGCATTTTAGTAAAAAAATATATGTTTTTCATTTACACATCCAACTTTAACGAAAAGTCGTCAAACACCTGTGGGGTGTTAAGGCTCAGCGGACCCCTTGTTACATTCCTTGAGGGGTGTAGTTTCCAAAATAGTATGCCATGTGGGTATTTTTTGCTGTTCTGGCACCACAGGGGCTTCCTAAATGCGACATGCCCCCAAAAAACCATTTCAGCAAAAGTTGCTTTCAAAAAGCCAAATGTGACTCCTTCTCTTCTGAGCATTGTAGTTCGCCCGCAAAGCATTTGTTGTCCTAACATGTGGTATTTCCTTACTCAGAAGAGATGGGGTTACAAATTTGGGGGGGCATTTTCTCCTATTACCCTTAGTAAAAATGGTAAATTTGGGGGAAAAACTGCACTTTAGTGAAAATTATTTTTTTTCATTTACACATCAAACTTTAACGAAAAGTCGTCAAACACCTGTGGGGTGTTAAGGCTCACTGGACCCCTTGTTACGTGCCTTGAGGGGTTTAGTTTCCAAAATGGTATGCCATGTTGGGGTTTTCTGCTGTTCTGGCACCATAGGGGCTTCCTAAATGTGACATGCCCCCCAAAAACCATTTCAGCAAAATTCCCTCTCCAAAATCCTATTGTCGCTCCCTTCTGAGCCCTCTAGTGCACCCGCCGAACACTTGACATACACATATGAGGTATTTCCTTACTCGAGAGAAATTGGGTTACAAATTTTGGGGGGATTTTTCATCTATTACCCCTTGTAAAAATCCAAAAACTGGGTGTACAAGAACATGCGAGTGTAAAAAATGAAGATTTAGAATTTTCTCCTTCACTTTGCTGCTATTCCTGTGAAACACCTAAAGTGTTAACACACTTGCTGAATGTCATTTTGAATACTTTGAGGGGTGCAGTTTTTATAATGGGGTCATTTTTGGGGTATTTCTAACATGAAGGCCCTTCAAATCCACTTCAAAACTGAACTGGTCCCTGAAAAATTCCGATTTTGAAAATTTTGTGAAAAATTGGAAAATTGCTGCTGAACTTTGAAGCCCTCTGATGTCTTCCAAAAGTAAAAACACGTCAATTTTATGATGCAAACATAAAGAAGACATATTGTATATGTGAATTAATATATAATTTATTTGGAATATCCATTTTCCTTACAAGCAGTGAGCTTCAAAGTTAAAAAAAAATGCAAAATTTTCTATTTTTTCATTAATTTTGGAATTTTTCACCAAGAAATGTTGCAAGTATCAACAAAATTTTGCCACTAACATAAAGTAGAATATGTCACGAAAAAACAATCTCGGAATCAAAATGAAAGGTATAAGCATCCCAGAGTTATTAATGCTTGAAGTGACAGTGGTCAGATGTTCAAAAAATGGCTGGGTCCTTAAGGTATATTTGGGCTGGGTCCTTAAGGGGTTAAAGGATCTTCAAAGGGATGCTTTCAGGGGGTCTTGATATGCCGTATGGCAGAAAAGTATACCTGGAAGTCAAATACTGCTCACTAATGATGGTTGCAATTTAATGAGGTCTCTGAAGAAGGCCTATGGTTTATTTGTGTTCACTAACTATGCCACCCAATGATGTTTATTTTGTAGTAGGTGCTCACCTCCAGTTTTCTGAACCAAAAGTCCATCTCAGGGCCCTGAGTTTTCAAGCCTCTGAAATTATGTCTACAAAAAGAATTCTTACATATTGTACTAATACAGTATATAACATTTTCTGCCATATTCATCCCCCAGTAACCAGGACAGTAACCAATCGGAGGCCATGGTCACAATAGTCAATGAGGTTGGCAAACTTGGCCCTAACCACCATTAGCCCTCTTAGTTTGGCAGAAAATTAATCTTTTGGTTATATGGATTTGGAGATAGTGGTTAATGTGCCTCTGTATTACACACAGCTTATCTCTTGAAATAAATACCTTTAGTCAGGTGGAAAACAACGGGAGCATCAGAATATGAATGGCTAGTCCTCCACCATATTTTAATCCATCTGATCTCCAGGGAACTGCATTGTCAGCAAAAAATGTATGAGTATTAATCTAGGGGTCATGAAAGCATGGGGAAATGATTTTGCCGAATACAGGTCTTACTGTTTTTGGGCAAAATCAGATGCTATAATAAAAGGTCCATTTCGATATTTGCTATGGGGCCCCCTTTCTTCTACAGTATATATGCCACAATCTGGTGTCTATCCCCATCTAAATAAAATGCTCTTAAAAAATAGGAATACTGTCATAACGGGTGATTTCTTGCAGAGTGTGTTCTAATCAGAAAATAATTTATCTCCTGGGTTGGGTATCTGGGAATTCCAGTAAGAGTTAAATGATAGTCCACATATATTTAGCATTCATTTTTTACATGTTGTGATGTTCTATAGCTGACTGGAGAAAATGTTTGATAAGTGGTTCCACTGTCTTATTGTGCTATAGAAACTGAATATCCACTATTGTAGATTTCCCTCTAACATGATCACTGATAGTTACCACATTTCTGTAATCTAGCCAAAAAGACAACACCTCAGGGGGTCTTCTGACGCTGTCACTGCCACCCTATGAGACCTAAATAAGCGCAGGGAGGGAGCTTCCTTGCAGCTGCAGCTACTCCTAGTAATTACTGTCACTGGTATAAATATGAGCTATTCTGATATGTCCCAATATCCACCCCTGCCTTAAAATAGACATATACATGGAGGGTGATGGGAGGATGTAGGGAAGGAATATCAAACGTGTTATACACACAGTCATGAGCATGACAGCCCGATGCTTCCTCCTATTTTCATGACATGATGTTATACATGCTGGTAAAATAAACATATAGCAAAAACACTGTAAACCAAACAAAAGGGTTTAATTTAAATGCAGTATGTTAAGCATATAACAATGTAAAGGAGATATGTTTCCACCTTTATAATTGTGCAGGAATGCAACCTAAATATGTGTTTGTTTAAAGTGACTATTTGTAAGTAGGACAGTCTTTATATTTAGGAACAGCAACACCTTAGACTACATCTGTCTCAGTCCTATGCACTTTTTTGAGACTGAACTGCAATTGCAGTCACAGTCAATGGGAAAGAGTGGAGCTGATTCTGAAAGAGTAAGAGGCCATTTTTCATACAATCCCTTAAACTGGCAATTGACTAAATGTTACCAACATCAATGAGCCAATTTATCACCATTAGAAGGTATCCCATATTAATAAAATAGGGAATACTGTCTGATTGTAGGGGGTCCAACCTCTAGGACCTCACTCAGTCTCAAGAATAGGCATCCAAGTTTCCCATCTGAATGGAGCCACAGTCCGCTTGCTTAACCGTAACTCTATTCTTTCACTATGACAGCTTCTGAAGATAGCAGAGCACTGTACTTGGTTATCTTTGGCAGCTTTATGAATGAAGGAAAGCGAGGGTTCACACGTGTGACCTTATTTTGATGGTCAGACCCTCTGTGATATGTTATCCGACCCTCTGAATAGGGGATTCAATCGGAACGTGGGACAAAGCCCTTAACATGTAAAGCTGTTTTCTCCAAAGTTCAACATTTACTTCTCTAGACCTCAATTGCCTTTTTATTCATTGTAGGAAGTGTCTTTGGACCTGAAAATTTGATGTGGTTTTTGTGATAATTATCCAGGCTTGTGGCAGCCAATCCAAGATTGTTGTAGCTTTTAGTGCAACAATTTTTTATAAAGTTTTCCCATGACAGAAATAAAGTATTTCTCTAGGATGTGCCCTAAATCGGTTGCCTCATCAGAGACATCCTTGTATAAAACGTTGCTTCCAGTATTCTCTTGCTGATTTTACTAAGGTAGGTAACTACGAGACCATTTTGATATTTCTTCTGCAGGGGCCACTGCAGATTAAATGTTTTTATGGTTACCATGAAGACTATGTTCTCACAATTCAATTACTCTCCATTCATCAGCATACTTTCACAAAGCTACAGATGTAGCCAGCACTAAGTTTGTAGCTAGCGTTCTATACGCCCAGCCTAGTATGGAGCAGGGACACCCGTCATTAACTTACAGATTTTCTGTGGTGGTCTATGCTGTTTACGTAGCACACCACAGAAACTGTTGTATAAATGAATAGCCATGTGGATACACAGCTTTACAAAAACTGCCTAGAACTGTATTCAGGTCACACAAGCATGTACCGAAGTGATATCGTGGCCAGTGATATGTGGAAGGTCCTTGGTGTTACATGTGCAGTAGAAACCTAGACACCGGGACTCAAAGGGTGTTGCAGCATAACAGGTTATTTTTACTTCTTCTACATAATAGAGGCACATATCTTGAAGAGTTCAAACAATGACAGTATATGTGTTAGTTGAAGGTAGATGTACTGATGGAGTTAACCTGTGTGGAGTGTAGATGTACCCTTGAGCAGTTCCTGAAATGGTAGATCCACTAAAGACTTGTCAAAGACAATGAAAGTTGGCCCACCTGAATGTAGAAAAAGGCACAGATTGCTAAGGGGCCCTGAAAAGCTCTATTCCCTTGATTTCTTAGTAAGTTCAGAAGTAATAAGTAAGTCCTTCAGTTTAAAGAGGTGCTCCAGGGAAGTTAAGAAAAAGAAAAATGCCCCAAAGACACCACAATACCTGTTCTGTATCCTCTGTAGTTATCCTTGTGATTTTGCCAGCTCCTGTGGTCCCTGTTATCTCCTGAATATTCTTTCCCCATGCTTGCAGCCCAGACTACAACTCCCAGCAGGCCGTACAGCTCTGTGTAATGACTGCCAGCCAATTGCTATTACTATCTGCCTGCATGCTAAGTGTTGTTGTAAACACACTGTACAAGTCTTTTCTTTTAAACTATACCCCCCCCCCCCCAGCAAGAAATCATGATATACTCTGAATGGCAGCAGTCAGTGATTAGATCTACAGCAGGAAAAGAGCAGCGTTATGTGCTGAGCAAGACTGGGCAAGATCCTCACACAGGGAGAGGAAGGGAAGGGGAGGGGAGGTGTGGCTGTAGAGCCAGAAACCACATGATGTTTGACTTCCAGGAGGGTGGGGGCTAGTCTATTTGAGGGGTTTGCAAAAAGACAAGAAGGATCTGATAATTAAGTCTTTCTCTCACTCCTTGCATGTAACAGCTGAAAGAGGGAAACTGTTCTATATAGGTAATGAAAGCTATTTAGACAAATACATAGGTTGGTGAGAGGAAAGGCTGGGCTATGGGTTTAGTTCCCCGAAGTACCCCTTTAAGGTTAAGTCCTTAAGGAAGATATTTACAGTCCTCTGCATAGAAGCCTCTACTGGTACATGGAACCTGGCAAGCTTTAGCCATTGTGCTCAAACTTCAGACAGTGAGACAAACAGAAGCAACTTTTACAGACTTTGAGATCCTTTTGAGATCATGTAAAAGGTAGGTTTATATAGATGAATTACAGAAAGTTAACTACTGCTTTGCAGCTTTCCATCAGAGGTGGAGAATTTGTGAATGTAAGTAAATGGCATTTTTCAACATCTGCTTTTTACCTGGTAACATCCGTAAAGTGCAGTTAAACGACTTGCAGTGTATTTTGAATATAGTACGTCAAAGCACACAAAATAAACTTGTACTGGAGCACTGCATATATTATAATAGAATTGAACATATTTTACCACCGGGCTTCTACCCAAATAGTTGTAGGAGATTTTGAATGCAGAACTAACATAATTTTAGCAAAATAAAACAAAAAGAAATTTTATAATGCAAATATCTCTTGTTTTCACGCAAAACAAATTCAGATTCTAAAACAATCCAACCTGATATAAAATATTCCACCATTTAGCAGATGTTTTTTGCTCCGTACACAAGTATGATGAATGCAATATGTAAGTAGGTAGAAGGTAGATTAAGGGCAGCCAAAATATATTTGTGCACTGGGGCCATCAAGTAACTTGTTCTTTCAATACAAGATGGCTTTTTATACAAGAACAGTTTGTACTGCAACACACTCTTATATCACAGGAGACTTCAGAACAATCTTATCTATGTTTCCCATGGGAGGAGCCTCAGATAACGGTACAGCTTACACCTGCCTTTGCTCAGATGCAGAATAAATAATGCAAAGTACTGAAGAAGAATAATGTATAAAGACAAGTCTTCACTCACAATATTTCAACAAGCATTACAGTACACATCAGATGCCTCAGTCTGAGGTGTAAATTGGCTCATTCTTTGAGGAATAAAGAATATTAACATGATTTTATCTTTGTTTAACCCCTTAAGGACCTAGGGCGTATGGATAGGCCCTGGCTTTCTGGTACTTAAGGACCCAGCCCGTGGGAATTTCTGTCCCAGCCGCTCGCCGGGCGGGGACCGGACCGGGGTGCCTGCTGATATCGATCAGCAGGCACCCAGCACAAATGCCCAGGGTGGTCATAAGACACCCCCATGTCGGCGATTGGCGCAAATCGCAAGTGAATTCACACTTGCGATTTGCGCCGATTCGGGTCTATGGTGACCCGATAACCCGGAATAGAAGGGGGATTGCAGATGTCCAAGACACCCACGATCCCCCTGAAGCGATAGGAGTGAGGTGGCAGGGGTGCCACCCCTCCTATCCCTGCTATTGGTCATTAAGACGCGATGACCAATTGCAGATCAGGGGCGGGGGGCTTTACTTTCGGTTTCCCCGTCCTGCCCACCCACAATAGCCGGGGCAGAACGGGGAAACGACACAGGACCGGCGCCGAAGTCCACTCACCCATCGGCAGCGGCAGCGGGAGTCGATCGACGGTGGCAGCGGGCGACGATCGACGGAAGAAGAGGACGGCGGCGCAGCTCCGTGGATCCCACGGAAGCCGGTGAGTTGCTTAGCAACATCTGGAGGGTAACAGTCTGAGACCATTATAGAGTGGTCTCTAAACTGTAGCCCTCCAGATGTTGCAAAACTACAACTCCCAGCATGTCCAGAGAGCTATTTAGGCATGCTGGGATTTGTAGTTTTGCAACAGCTGGAGATCTACAGTTTGAGACCACTGCACAATGATCTCTATACTGTCGCTCTCCAGATCTTGCAAAACTACAACTCCCAGCATGCCCACATAGCAGTTTGCTGTCTGAGCATTCTGGGATCTGTAGTTTTGCAACATCTGGAGGTCCACAGTTTGGAGATCACTGTGCAGTGGTCTCTAAACTATAGCTCTCCAGATGTTGCAAAACTGCAAATCCCAGCATGCCGAAACAGCAAACAGCTGTATCGGCATGCCGGGAGTTGTAGTTGTGTGCCTCCAGCTGTTGCATAACTACATCTCCCAGCATGCCCTTCGGCGATCAGTACATGCTGGGAGTTGTAGTTTTGCAAAAGCTGGAGGCACACTGGTTGGAAAATACTGAGTTAGGTAACTGAAGCTTTTCCAACCAGTGTGCCTCCAGCTGTTGCAAAAGTACAACTCCCAGCATGCAAGGTCTGTCAGTACATGCTGGGAGTTGTAGTTTTGAAACAGCTGGAGGTTTGTCCCCCCATGTGAATGTACAGGGTACATTCACACAGGCAGGTTTACAGTTAGTTTTCTGCTTCAAGTTAGGGCTGCGGCAAATTTTGGAAACTACACCCCTCACGGAATGTAACAAGGGATATAGTGCGCCTTAACACCCCACAGGTGTTTGACAAAATAGTTGGATGGGAAAATGAAAAAAAAAATTTTTCGCTAAAGTGCTAGTGTTACCCTAAATTTTTCATTTTCACAAGGGAAAATAGGAAATAAGCCCCCAAAAATTTGTTACCCCATTTCTTCTGACTAAGAACATACCTGTGAGGTGTTAAGGATCACCGTACCCCTTGTTACGTTCCTTGAGGGGTGTAGTTTCCAAAATAGCATGCCATGTGTTTTTTTTTTTTTTGCTGTTCTGGCACCCTAGGTGCTTCCTAAATGTGACATACCCCCCAAACACCATTTCAGCAAAATTTGCTTTCCAAAAGCTAAATGTGACTCCTTCTCTTCTGATCATTGTAGTTCGCTCGCAGAGCATTTTACGTCCTAACATGGGGTATTTATATACTCAGAAGATATGGAGTTGCAAATTTTGGGGGGCATTTCCTCCCATTACCCTTTGTAAAAATGATAAATTTGGGGAAAAAACTGCACTTTAGTGAAACATTTTTATTTTTCATTTACACATCCGGACTTTAACGAAAAGTCCTCAAACACCTGTGGGGTGTTAAGGCTCACTGGACCCATTGTTACGTGCCTTAAGGGGTGTAGTTCCCAAAAGGGTATGCCATGTGGGGGTTGTCTGCTGTTCTGGCACCATAGGGGCTTCCTAAATGTGACATGTCCCCCAAAAACCATTTCAGCAAAATTCCCTCTCCAAAATCCCATTGTCGCTCCTTCCCTTCTGAGCCCTCTAGTGCACCCGCCGAACACTTGACATACACATATGAGGTATTTCCTTACTCAAGAGAAATTGGGTAAAAAAAATTGGGGGGATTTTTCATCTATTACCGCTTGTAAAAATTGCTGCTATACTTTGAAGCCCTCTGATGTTTTCCAAAAGTAAAAACATGTAAACTTTATGATGCAGACATAAAGTAGACATATTATATATGTGAATCAATATATCATTTATTTGGAATATCCATTTTCCTTATAAGCAGAGAGTTTCAAATTAAAAAAAAATGCAAAATGTAAAATTTTTTCATCAAATTTTGGAATTTTTCCACAAGAAATGATGCAAGTATTGACAAAATTTTACCACTAAGATAACCTAGAATATGTCAGGAAAAGACAGTCTTTGAATCAGAATGAAAGGTAAAAGCATCCCAGAGTTAATAATGCTTAAAGTGACAGTGGTCAGATGTTCAAAAAATGGCCAGGTCCTTAAGGTATATTTGGGCTGGGTCCTTAAGGGGTTAACAAAAGATTTCTTCCAATATCTGCAGAATGTGTAAACTACAGTGGTCAAAGCTCATGACTTTAAAGGGGTACTCCGCCCCTAGACATCTTATCCCCTATCCAAAGGATAGGGGACAAGATGTCTGATCCCGGGGGTCCCGCCGCTGAGGACCCCACAAGCTCGGCTGCCATCACTGTCATCACTGCACAGAGCAAATTGGCTCTGTGCGTAATGGCGGGCGATACAGGGGCCAAAACAATGTGACGTCACAGATCCACTCCCTTTGGATGTCATGGCCCACCCCCTCAATACAAGTCTATGGGAGGGGGCGTATGTTATAGAGGAAGTTGAGTTGTTCGTTTCTGTCTGACCACAGTGCTCTCTGCTGACAAGAACTTATTTTATGAAAGTATACAAGAAAGCATATAAAGGATTATGCACGTTCTAAGGCTCTACTATTGGGCAAAGTTTCATGTGTTTTGGAGTAACACTGAAGCTATTACAGGCATTTGAGAAAATAACAAAATAACAATAACAATAATTCAGCTCACCAGATGCCTTGTTCTAACTTAAAAGGTCTCCACGCCTGGCACACTGTGCATCAAAGCTGTAGGGACAAAAAGCAGTCAAGTCCAGCTGGATGCAGAATCCACAGCATAGCCTCTCAATTGTGATACCTTCACAGTCTGGCACAAACAGAGAAATGTGCAAACCCCCTGATGTGTTTCATACCTTGTGAAAAGGCATGGTTTATCCTGGAAACACGTCTGGGGGTTGCACTTCTCTCTGTTGTGCTGGACTTTGAAGATATTTCAATAAAGAGCCTATGTTGTGTAATGTGTGCCTAGCTGGTTTTGACTGCTTTTTGTCATTTCATAAAAGAAATCTTCCTGATACATATAACAAAGGACATACTGTTTTTTGCTTTTGAGCAT
Organism: Hyla sarda; assembly: GCF_029499605.1. Taxonomy (NCBI): domain Eukaryota; kingdom Metazoa; phylum Chordata; class Amphibia; order Anura; family Hylidae; genus Hyla; species Hyla sarda. Next base: position 251,539,483 of record NC_079190.1, on the reverse strand, counting down.
CAGGTTAAAAATGTAGAATGAGCTGGTGGCTCTTCCAGCATGAAAGTCATATATAATATTTTATGGGCTGCACTGATATTCAATAAAACATAAAGAAGGCACATAAAATACACTCATAATGCTTAGATATAAAAACTGTAAAACATAATAATAGCATGACATCCTATCTTGTACTCATTAAAGTATGTCCAAGTTACCCAAATAAACAATGTTTGTTTTCAGCACTGAAAACCAAAGGAAAGCTTGAGTTAGGTGGAGCTGTGATTGTAATAGGTCTTTCTATTTTAGATATAATTAAATAGCAAATAAACTTTATAAAAGAGCTATTGCCAGTGATAGGAATTCAATTGAAAGTTTATTATAAAGATTTAATTCCACTTAGCGATCCAAAACCCAGTCTTCTGTAAACAATTGGACAATATAATTGTCTTCTCTTAGCACATTTAACTACACTAAGTGCTACAAATCTATTAAAAGACAGCTAATAAAACATGTCTACTTTATTAAGCTGCTAAATGAAGAGCCATTGCCTGTATGTTATGTCAGAACAATGTATAAGATTTGGCACCTGTTGGACAATGCTCTTACACTGCAGGATATCATTTGCTAGTAGGACCATAAGAACAGTACTTTAAAAATGGTGGCTTCATTTTTATGGCATCTGGTAATTGTGTACATAGTAGAGAGGGGCTTCGTAGCAAAGACAAAATAGGCACCTGGTTATGGTGCAGGGGTTGACCACACATAATAGAAGGATCCCTTCAATTAAAAAACCTTTTCCTTGGGCTTTGGTCTGCATTGCCTGCCTTCAGCCTGTCTGAAAAGGAGAATGGCGCACTGAGGAGAGGACTGGTTGGGTCTGAACCCCTTCTTTTCAAAGGTCTTATAGTATAGTCTGCCTCTTTGGTGCATACACTATTTATATATGAGTAGTTTTACCTGAAACAATGTTGCCAAAAGTTAATTTATATCAGCGATAAAACAAGCAGATTAAAGAGTGATAAAAAGGCATCATGTGCATTTGGAGTTTCAGCCAATCTATTAACCCATGGTTGAAAGTTGACATTGGCAGTCAAGTTCAAGAACTGTACTTATGTACTTATTTGGTTGACATGTCTAGCAGTATCTGCTTAATGGCCACATCATCCCCAATATGCTCCATAAGAATCTACCATTACTTCCTTCATTATTTTCCCAGGTGATGAGTCAATACCTAAAACTTCTGTAACATTCTTTTGCTATGGCCATAGAGTATTTGCAGTGCAGCAAAATTATGATCCAGCTGTCTTTCTCTCCAGTCATCCAAGTAACATAGTAACATAGTTAATAAGGTTGAAAAAAGACCAGAGTCCACCAAGTTCAACCTTTATCCCTAATGAGTTCTTATTAAGTTGATCCAGAGGAAGGCAAAAAAAAAAAAAACTCATACTAGAGGTAAAAATTCCTTCCTGACTCCAAAAATGGCAGTCAGAATAAATCCCTGGATCAACGTTCTGTCCTTATAAATCTATACATAACCAGCGATGTTATTATTCTCCAAAAATGCATCCAGTCCCTTTTGAACTCTTTTACAGAGTTCACCATGACCACCTCCTCAGGCAGAGAATTCTACAGTCTCACTGCTCTTACAGTAAAGAACCCCCATCTGTGCTGGTGTAGAAACCTTCTTTCCTTTAAACGTAGAGGATGTCCCCTTGTTATACATACAGTCCTGGGTATAAATAGATCATGGGGGAGATCTCTGTACTGCCCCTGATATATTTATACATAGTTATTAGGTCGCCCCTAAGCCTTCTTTTTTCCAAACGAAATAACCCCAATTCTGATAATCTTTCTGGGTACTGTAGTCCTCCCATTCCCCGTATTACCCTGATTGCCCATCTTTGAACCCTCTCCAGCTCCACTATATATTTCTTGTACACTGATGCCGAGTACTGTACACAGTATTCTATGTGTGGTCTGACTAGTGATTTGTACAGCAGTAGAATTATTTCCTTATCATGGGCATCTATGCCCCTATTGATGCACCCCATGATTTTATTTGCCTTTGCACCAGCTGCCCAACGCTGATCACAGCTAAATTTACTGTTAACTAAGACTCCTAAGTCCTTTTACACGTCAATCGTCCCAAGTGTTGTCCCATTTAATACATAATCCCAGCCTGGATTTTTCCTCCCCATGTGCATTACCTTACATTTATCAGTGTTGAAACTCATCTGCCACTTCCCAGCCCAAACCTCCAACCTATCCAGATCCATTTGTAACAGTGCACTGTCCTCTATTGTGTTTAACGCTTTACAGAGTTTAGTATCATCTGCAAAGATTGCTACTTTACTATTCAACCCTTCTACAAGGTCATTAATAAATAAATTAAATATAACAGGACCCAATACTGACCCCTGTGGTACCCCACTAGTAACAGTCACCCAATCAGAATAAGTACCACTGTGCCAGTTACTTACCCACTTACACACATTCTCCCCCAGCCCGATCCTTCTCATTTTATGCACCAATCATTTATGTGGAACCGTATCAAATGCTTTGGAAAAATCAAGATGCACGACAGCAATTCCCCCTGGTCCAGTCTGGAGCTCACCTCCTCATAAAAGCTGATCAGGTTAGTTTGACAGGACTGATCCCTCATAAAGCCATGCGGATATGGGGTAATACATTTATTTTTATCAAGATACTCCAAAATAGCATCTCTTAGAAAACCCTCAAACATTTTACATACAACCGAGGTTAAACTAACAGGTCCATAATTCCCAGGGTCACCTTTTGACCCCTTTTTAAATATTGGCACAACATTTGCCATGCGCCAGTCCTGGGGAAGACTCCCTGTTACTATAGAGTCCCTGAATATTAAAAATAGGGGTCTGTCTATTACATTACTTAATTATTTTAGAACACGGGGGTGAATGCCATCTGGACCTGGTGATTTGTCTATTTTGATCTTTTGTAGGAGGCACTGGACTTCTTCCTGGGTTAGGCAGGTGACCTGTATTGGGGAGTTTACCTTATCACACTGTATTACACCTGGCATTTTTTTCCCCTCGGTGAATACAGTGGAGAAGAATTTGTTTAATATATTTGCTTTTTCCTGATCCCCGTTTACAATTTCTACCTCATCATTTTCTAAAGGGCCTACACTTTCATTTTTGACCTTTTTGCTATTTATACAGTTAAAGAACATTTTGGGGTTAGTTTTACTCTCTTTGGCAATAAGTCTTTCTGTCACTATTTTTGCGGCTTTTACCAGGTTTTTTTTTTCATAATTTACATTTTTCTCTATAGCTTTTTAATGCTTCTTCCCTGCCGTCCTGTTTTATTAGTTAAAATTCTTTATTTTTGTCATTTATTGCCCCCTTAACGTTTTTATTCATCCATGTTGGTCTTCTTTTATTCCTGACCATTTTATTTCATGAGGTATATATCTCTTACAGTGAGAAGTTAAAATATTCTTTAAAGTCTCCCATTTAGTGTCAGTATTCTTGTTTTTGAGGACTTTATCCCATTTTATTTTGTTAAGGGCTTCTCTGAGTTGATCAAACTTTGCCTTCCTAAAGTGTATTGTTTTTGTGGCCCCTCGCAAGATTCCCTTATTGAAGAACAAGTTATAATCTATTATATTATTATCCCTATTTCCTAGGTGTCCTTCTACCTGCACATTAGTTACTCTGTCAGGTCTGTTGATTAATATTAAGGGGGTATTCCAGGAATTTTTCTTATTTGACTATGCTACATGGGCTGTAAAGTTAGTGTAGTTCATAATATAGTGTCTGTACCTGTGTGTGACGATTTTCTCACAATTCTTCTGTGATTTTCACCCCAATATTTATTTTTAACAGCATACAAAATTACTGTTGTCTCAGATTTTTCCCAGCTTGCAATGTGGCCAAGACCTGACATCACTAGTCAGCTGATGACAGGGAGCCTGTCTGCTACAATGGGTGAAGTGAGAGAGATAAATCTGCAACTAATGCTACAGCTGTAGGCACCCTGATTGAAAACCACAGGTCTTTTGAATGGATGCAGCTCATTTATGTTTCAATGGGAGGGGGGCTGATGTGTGGGAGGGAGGAAAATGGAATTATGGGATTTGTAGTAAAAAAATAAAAAATCAAACAGGAAATACCAGTTCACAAAAAGCTAGCCACGGTGTTATGGTAATCTCACAACATAGCCAATTAGCCCCAAGACAAGCGCAGATCCTTCCTAAGCATGTCCATTACAGTCTGGCAGGGATGTACTAAAATCACCTTATGGTGGATAACCCCTTAAGTCTAGTAGGGCGCACCCCTCTGGTCAGGCCCTGCACCATTTGGGACTGATAATTGTCTTTATATATAGTCAGTAACCTGTTTCCTTTATGAAACTCACAGGTCTCAGTCTCCCAGTTTATATCAGGATAGTTAAAGTCCCCCATTATTATCACATCATTCTGATTTGCTGCCTTATTTATTTGCCTCAGTAATTGATCTTCTGCCTCTTCCATTATGTTTGGTGGCTTATAGCAAAACCCTATCAGAATTATTTTTTTTAATCTCCATATATTTCTACCTATAATGACTCAAAACAAGAAACACAAATAGCCAGCACAACTTCATAATACACGGGTGCATGCTGCTGTGGCAAATGCATAGTATACAAACACAAATATTGCAGCGGCACATATAAAAAAAAGAAAATACAATTTTTTTATCAGAATTTTTTTTTATCTCAGAAATTTTTTTAATCAGAATTTTTTAAGGCTCTCAGCGCACCTTTTGATCAAAACGTGTCCCCCCATCCACCACGTGGAGGTGGCCGAGGGGACACGTTTTGATCAAAAAGTGCGCTGAGAGCCTTAAAAAATTGTGATAAAAAAAATTCTGAGATAAAAAAAATTCTGATGAAAGTTTTCTTTTTTTTTTATAATGTGCCGCTGCAATCTTTGTGTTTGTATACCTATAATGACTCCACATTATTGTTTCCCTCCCATATATCCTCCCACAGTGCAGCCTTCAGACTGGACTTTACATGGACAAACTCCTCCCCCTTTCCGTTTTGTCCGATCCTTGCTGAATAGATTATAACCCTTTATATTGACCGTCCAGTCACAGCTATCGTCCAACCAAGTCTCTGTTATACCCACTATGTCAAAATCCTCCTCAGACATTATTAACTCCAGATCATCAGTTTTATTGGTCAGACTTATGGCATTAGTCAACATGCAATTCAACGGTGTATGTTTTTTTTTCCCTATGAAGCCTATCCCTATTAACTATTCTAACCCCTCCCTCCGCCTTACGAAAAGATTCATGCTACTGAAGCTGAAATGCTACCGAATTCTAGCAACTGGATAACCTCTATATATGTAACATATTCTGCCAGAATCTTGTGTTACTACCTATTACAATATTCTCATTCTTGCTGCTTTCTTTGATACTATAACTATAACAATCACCTTCCAGTTTCACTAGACATGTTTCAATATAAGTCTATGGAGCCCATTTACTGCAACTAGACAAAGATTGCAGAGAGCCGGGGAGTAAAGTTATTCTCCCCACTTGTTCTAATGTCTCTGTGACATGTCAAAAGTTTATTTTAATGACAGGGTCACTTTAAATGAGAGGACTGTGGCTCCAGCAATATAGGACATGCTATTTACTGGAAAAAATTGCATAATGGGGGGGGACTTCAAATGTGCCATATTTATTACAATGGTTCTGGCAGTTGAAAAAATCTGGCATATCCGTAGACTTTCTAGTCTAGGTTTGCTCTGTCGATACACAAAATATTAGCTGGTTTACCTCAGGAAAAGGTGTAATGCACAAAAATGTTGGTGTATTTTCTTGGTGAATGTCATGGCGTATTAGGCCATGCCCCCTTATCACCCAAACCATTCCCCTTTCATGGTAAGCCACAGCAGACAAGGCACATCTTCATGTTATTCTTGGTCCATGCAGAATAATAAATATGTCCCATTTGCGGTGTGCCACAATTTTGACACATTTGGAGCAATAGCCATAGTAACTGGGGACCAATGGGCTGTGACAAGCAGCACTCTATACTACCTCTGTAGTGTAAAACATGGGGAATGAAGCAACATATGCGACCTCTACATAACCGGAAATGAGGATGTCAGTTGGCGAGCAGGAGTCAGTGACTATAACTGAAATAAATAGAAGGAAAGCACAACCCATGGATGACTAGTTTTTATGAGCCAACAATTTGATAGATGGAACAATATAATTAGTGCGTGGCCAAGGTAGATGTCATGATTCACCGTTCATTTTAATATGTTGGTTTATACAAGTAAACCAAGGATAAGCTAACAAGATCTAAGAAAAGTCATATATATTCTTGACAGTTTACCTTTAAAATATACAATCTGTAATTTTTTTTATTTTTTTTTTTATGTACAGTGAGTAGCATGTCACTTAAAAGCAGCTTTTATTGGAGCTTTAATTATGATATGGCATAAATGAAGATGTTTTTAAAGAAGTGGTAATTTAGCGAGAAAACAATTACGCACTGTCTTCTCTTCACTGCCAAGGACATTTCATGGTAGTTTTTATAACATGTACTTTTTAATTAAGATGATTTGTAGCCGGGTGCTGATGTCCATTTCAATATGTCATTGCCATTAGAACACCGTGAACTTAAAGTGAGTCTGGTTTTGTGGAACTTCCCAAGATGATGCTGTTAATAGCTCCTAATAACTATTATTGGCATTAGAAATGGCTGCACGGAGCTCTATTAAAAGGCACTCACTTAATGGTATCCCCAGTGCTGTTCTGAGATGTGATCAACTTGGTCATAGGAGCTCTTAGGATATCTTTACACTGAGTAAATTTAGGCAGATACCACATGGATTTTGTCTCATAATCTGCCTTAAATCCAAATGGAAACCTTCTTGATTTAAGTGGAAGTTTTAACAAGGAATTAGTTTCCATTTCAGGAATTGACGTGGTTTTTCCTTGACATGGATTCTGTGTAGAATTATGCCTTTGAACTTTAAAAGTATACCCCAAATCTGTTTTGACAAAAACATGAGAAATTGAGAAGGATTTTTGAGGAGGATATGATGAGGTAATGAACGCACCCTTAGCCTGACTATTTGCTCCAATGTGCTCTTCTGTTTTTAGCTACTGTTCATTCAAGTGCTGCGACCATAGAAAGCCACTTCCAATTTAACAGATGATATGGATCACTACTACTACTACGCACAGACCTTTGTTTTGCAAGTCTGTGCTTTAAAGCTGTACAAATGCAGTTAATTCATTATGATCAAACAGTCGGATGGGCCGTGCCAAGCCTTGAAAAAAAGCCACAGGCAGGCATTCCTTTCCTTTCTGTCTTCATGTCCAGTCTTGCAATGCATAGCCCTCAGTTTCAGGCAAGACAGGACAGGACATGGAAGAAAAGGAGAGGCGTACCAACCCACGGCTCTTCAAGCCTTGGCACTGCCCATCCGACTGTTTGGTTGTAATGAACAAACTTCATTTTCTGCATTTTAAAACAATGATACTTGCAAAACAAAGGAACGTGGATTATTAGTGTAGTATTGTAGAGTAGGAGTCAGTGACTATAACTGAAATAAATAGAAGGAAAGCAAAACAAAGGAACGGGGATTATTAGTGCCCTATATTATCTGTTTCAGAATGGTTTGACAGAGGGTGACAGATACACTTTAATGGACTCAGGGCCAAACGATGGGTGGACATTTTAATATTAACTATATATATTAATATATATATATATATATATATATGTATATATATATATATATATATATATATATGGGACTCCATAGAAGAACTATATCAAAACATTGCCACCGTCTTTTTTTCCTTTTCTTCTCCTTTTTTCACAAATTTTTTGATGTCTGTTCACATTATGGTGATCATAGGATCCGTTTTTTTGTATGTCGTTAGAAGCATTATAGGTCTCGGCGGATAATTTAATCAGCCGTCCCCTTGTATTGAGAGCGGGGCATGCGCAGGAGGTCCTGTCATTACGAGATCATGCTGTGAACGGGCCGCACAGCGCACAGAGTTGTAGCGAGTGCGCATACAAACCTATTAGCAGCTAGACGCATGTGACCACATGGGATTGACCACGCAGCAATAGTAACAGTGTTTAAAAACACTGACAAGGAACGGGGACCTCCCGGTGATCACGGCGTCGGCGGTGAGTGAAAAAAGCATCAGATGTGACTGTTAGTGACACGGAGTCCCCCACATTGTGCCATCCTGTTTTGTTTAATACTTTTGTGAAGGATCTATGGGATCTGAAATATGTTTATATGTTTGACAGCTGATACAGCACATGGCCACTTTCCCAACCAATGAGAGATAAGAGGTTTGCACTTGTATTTTCACCAATCATGTCACTTTGTTACCTATTTAAGATGGTTGTTTGTATGTTTTTACTATGCTTGAAAAAGGCTTGTTAGCCGAAACGTCGCATTTTATGCTCTGATGCCAATAAAGACCATATAGCCTGCACAATACCTGGACTTTGTGTCAAGTGCTGTTTCCTTGAGGAGGAAGTATGTATATATATATATATATATATATATATATATATATATATATATATATATATATATAGCCAGTATACAGAATCACTAAAATGGCTGTAGCAACAGACTAACATAATAAGAAATGGAGGGAAGGGGGATGCATCTCCTCATAGCAGCGTCAAGTTATATAGTTATATGCCATATAGCTTCTCTTAGATATGCTTGTAGGATAACCAGATAATTTAAAAACAGCTGAAAGAATAGAACACCACACGAGAGCAGCATAGGGTATCATACATGTTAAAGTGTATTAGAGGAAATTCATACCTAAAAATCATGGAGATGGAATCCCACCGAGGTAAAAAATGAAAGAAACTGTATCTCCCCATGACATAAAGCTGCCTCCTGAATCCCAAATAATAAAATGATGTTTTTGTTATCACTTGATGTTCGCTGAGCATGTTTTCATTTAGTTTATTTTGTTCCTCGTCCTTTTCTATTTTGGAGAGTGACCTACTTCAGAGCTTTTTCAGAAACAATGCCACAGGAGGTCTTCCTAAGTTCAGCCAATTAAAGTTGCTATTAGATCCCGGTCAATGCAAGTCTTGTACCTGGGTAATAGCACGTTTGTTTTGTTTTTCTAGGGCTTATTAAAGACAACATACATACTAAATACATACTATTTTCTTGTTTACAGGTAAGTGCTATGATAACTTTGTGTCAATTACGTGTCTGTTTTATTTCTTTTGTGTTATGTATCCAGTTAAATTGTAAATAAAAAATATGTAACCAGGTACAGACCGTAGCAACTTTTAAGGCATCACAAACACTAAGTACCCTAAAACAGGGTGTTAATAATGTATCAGTTCTGCAAAACCAGAATCATTTAAGCATGTATTATTATAAAAAATTAAAAAAGCCACAAATGGAGCATAACCCACTAAGCCTGATTAACCTCTTACCTACCTTGTCACATAAGTTAGTGAGTAAATGGCACAGCCCTCATGCCACTAATGTGTTCAATTATGTTCATTCTTTGATGACTTTGAGTGTGCTCCTGGGCACAGTGGCAGCAGCTGGATCAAGCTGTCTCAATGACAGCCCTATGCTAGAGTACGACAGGAAACTGTCAAAATTAGAATGGGGTTTTTGTTCTTTGCACTTTACTGCTGTCAAATGTTAAACAATGTACACATATTTGGCATAATTATGCACAAGAGTATTACAATTCAGAAAAAGGAAGTGAGAAAAATGTTTTGAATGTATTTTCCCTCCTTTCACTATGTAAGTCCTGAAAGAAGTGACCAGTGTCAGGCAGCTACTGCCAGAGCAAATAAAGTAATGGGATGCATTAAAAGAGACATACATGCTCATGACAAGAACATAGTTTGGCTGTTATACAAATCACTAGTCAGACCACATAAGGAGTATTGTGTCCAATTTTGGGCACATGAATATTGGAAGGACATGGCTAAACTGGAGTGGGTGCAGAGGAGGGCAACCAAAGTAATAATGGTATGGGGGGATTAAACTACCAAGAGAGATTATTAAACTGGGATGTATTTAGTTCAGAGAAAAGATGTCTTAGGGACGATACAATCACAATGTACATATATATATAAATGAGTAGTACAGACTTCTTTGTCATGATATTTTTATATTTGTCATGATAGTGATCTTTTTATAGCTAGGCCGGTAACCATGACAAGGCGGCTGTCACGATGCCGGCTGGCAGGAGGTGGATCCTCTGTGCCAGAGAGGGATTGGCGTGGACCGTGCTAGTGGACCGGTTCTAAGTCACTACTGGTTTTCACCAGAGCCCGCCGCAAAGCGGGATGGTCTTGCTGCGGCGGTAGTGACCAGGTCGTATCCACTAGCAACGGCTCAACCTCTCTGGCTGCTGAAGATAGGCGCGGTACAAGGGAGTAGACAGAATCAAGGTCGGACGTAGCAGAAGGTCGGGGCAGGCAGCAAGGATCGTAGTCAGGGGCAACGGCAGGAGGTCTGGAACACAGGCTAGGAACACACAAGGAAACGCTTTCACTGGCACAATGGCAACAAGATCCGGCGAGGGAGTGAAGGGGAAGTGAGGTATAAATAGGGAGTGCACAGGTGAACACACTAATTGGAACCACTGCGCCAATCAGCGGCGCAGTGGCCCTTTAAATCGCAGAGACCCGGCGCGCGCGCGCCCTAGGGAGCGGGGCCGCGCGCGCCGGGACAGGACAGACGGAGAGCGAGTCAGGTACGGGAGCCGGGATGCGCATCGCGAGCGGGCGCCACCCGCATCGCGAATCGCATCCCGGCTGGAGACGGTATCGCAGCGCACCGGGTCAGTGGAGCTGCCCTGAGCGCTGCGGTAGCGAGAGTGAAGCGAGCGCTCCGGGGAGGAGCGGGGACCCGGAGCGCTCGGCGTAACAGTACCCCCCCCCTTGGGTCTCCCCCTCTTCTTAGAGCCTGAGAACCTGAGGAGCAGACTTTTGTCTAGGATATTGTCCTCAGGTTCCCAGGATCTCTCTTCAGGACCACAACCCTCCCAATCGACCAGGAAAAAGGTTTTTCCTCTGACCTTCTTGGAGGCCAGTATCTCTTTAACGGAGAAGATGTCCGAGGAGCCGGAAACAGGAGTGGGAGAAACAAACTTAGGAGAGAAACGGTTGATGATAAGTGGTTTAAGAAGAGAAACGTGAAAGGCATTAGGAATTCGAAGAGAAGGAGGAAGAAGAAGTTTGTAAGAGACAGGATTAATCTGGCACAAGATTTTGAAAGGACCAAGATAGCGTGGTCCCAATTTGTAGCTAGGGACACGGAAGCGGACATATTTAGCGGAGAGCCATACCTTGTCTCCAGGAGAAAAAATGGGGGGAGCTCTTCTTTTTCTATCAGCAAACTTCTTCATGCGTGATGAGGCCTGTAAAAGAGAATTTTGGGTCTCTTTCCATGTGGTGGAAAGATCACGAGATATTTCATCCACAGCGGGCAAACCAGAGGGCAAGGGAGTAGGGAGGGGGGGAAGAGGGTGACGGCCGTACACCACAAAAAATGGGGATTTGGAGGAGGATTCAGAGACTCTGAAGTTATACGAAAATTCGGCCCATGGTAGAAGATCTGCCCAGTCATCCTGGCGGGAGGAAACAAAATGGCGTAAATAATCACCCAGGACCTGGTTAATTCTTTCTACTTGCCCATTGGATTGAGGATGATATGCAGAGGAAAAGTTTAATTTAATCTTGAGTTGTTTACAAAGAGCCCTCCAGAATTTTGACACGAATTGGACGCCTCTATCCGAGACGATCTGCGTGGGCAACCCGTGAAGACGAAAAATGTGTACAAAAAATTGTTTTGCCAACTGAGGCGCTGAAGGAAGACCAGGAAGAGGGATGAAATGTGCCATCTTGGAGAATCGATCAACGACCACCCAAACAACAGTGTTGCCACGGGATGGGGGTAAGTCCGTAATAAAGTCCATACCAATCAGAGACCAAGGCTGTTCGGGGACAGGCAGAGGATGAAGAAGACCAGCGGGCTTCTGGCGAGGAGTCTTATCCCGGGCACAAACAGTGCAGGCTCGTACAAAATCCACAACATCCGTCTCCAGAGTCGGCCACCAATAGAAACGAGAGATGAGTTGCACGGATTTCTTGATACCCGCATGACCTGCGAGATGGGAGGAGTGACCCCATTTGAGGATTCCGAGGCGTTGGCGTGGAGAAACGAAGGTCTTCCCTGGAGGAGTTTGCCTGATGGAGGCTGGAGAAGTGGAGATCAGGCAGTCAGGGGGGATGATGTGTTGCGGAGAGAGCTCTACTTCCGAGGCATCCGAGGAACGAGAGAGAGCATCGGCCCTAATGTTCTTATCGGCAGGCCGAAAGTGAATTTCAAAATTAAATCGGGCAAAGAACAGAGACCACCTGGCCTGGCGAGGATTCAGCCGTTGGGCAGACTGGAGATAGGAGAGGTTCTTGTGATCGGTGTAAATAATAACTGGAAATCTTGATCCCTCCAACAGATGCCTCCATTCCTCAAGTGCTAATTTAATGGCTAGAAGCTCTCGGTCCCCGATGGAGTAGTTCCTCTCAGCTGGAGAGAAGGTCCTAGAAAAAAAACCACAAGTAACAGCATGCACGGAAGAATTTTTCTGTAGAAGGACCGCTCCAGCTCCTACAGAGGAGGCATCAACCTCCAATAGGAAGGGTTTTGATGGGTCAGGTCTGGAGAGCACGGGAGCCGAAGAAAAGGCAGACTTGAGCTGTTTAAAGGCGTCTTCCGCTTGAGGAGGCCATGACTTAGGATTGGCATTCTTTTTGGTTAAAGCCACGATAGGAGCCACAATGGTGGAAAAATGTGGAATGAATTGTCTGTAATAATTGGCGAACCCCAAAAAACGTTGGATAGCACGAAGTCCGGAGGGGCGTGGCCAATCTAAGACGGCAGAGAGTTTGTCTGGATCCATTTGTAGTCCCTGGCCAGAGACCAAGTATCCTAGGAAAGGAAGAGATTGACATTCAAACAGACATTTCTCCATTTTGGCATACAGTTGATTGTCACGAAGTCTCTGAAGAACCATGCGGACATGCTGGCGGTGTTCTTCTAGGTTGGCAGAAAAAATCAGGATATCGTCCAGATATACAACAACACAGGAATATAAAAGATCACGAAAGATTTCATTAACAAAGTCTTGGAAGACGGCAGGGGCGTTGCACAGGCCAAAGGGCATGACCAGATACTCAAAGTGTCTATCTCTGGTGTTAAATGCCGTTTTCCATTCATCCCCCTCTCTGATGCGAATGAGATTATAGGCACCTCTTAGGTCCAGTTTGGTAAAGATGTGGGCACCTTGGAGGCGATCAAAGAGTTCAGAGATGAGAGGTAGGGGGTAGCGGTTTTTTACAGTGATTTTATTAAGACCGCGGTAGTCAATGCAAGGACGTAGAGAGCCATCTTTTTTGGACACAAAGAAAAATCCGGCTCCGGCAGGGGAGGAAGATTTGCGGATAAAGCCCTTCTTTAAATTTTCCTGGATATACTCAGACATAGCAAGAGTCTCTGGGACAGAGAGAGGATAAATTCTGCCCCGGGGTGGAGTAGTACCCGGGAGGAGGTCAATGGGACAGTCATAAGGCCTGTGAGGAGGTAAAGTCTCAGCTTGTTTTTTGCAAAAAACATCCGCAAAGTCCATATAGGCCTTAGGGAGACCGGTTACAGGAGGAACCACAGGGTCACGGCAGGGAGTACTGGGAACCGGTTTAAGACAGTCCTTGGAACAAGAGGGGCCCCAACTCTTGATCTCCCCAGTGGACCAATCCAGGGTAGGGGAGTGGTGTTGAAGCCAGGGTAGTCCAAGGAGAATTTCGGAAGTGCAATTGGGGAGGACCAAAAACTCAATTTTTTCATGGTGAGATCCGATGCACATTAGGAGGGGCTCCGTGCGGAAACGTATGGTACAGTCCAATCTTTCATTGTTAACACAATTGATGTAGAGAGGTCTGGCGAGACTGGTCAGCGGGATGTTGAACCTGTTGGTGAGAGAGGCCAAAATAAAATTTCCTGCAGATCCGGAATCCAAGAAGGCCATAGTAGAGAAGGAGAAGGTAGAGGCGGATACCCGCACAGGCACAGTAAGACGCGGAGAAGCAGAGTTGACATCAAGGGCTGTCTCACCTTTGTGCGGGGTCAGCGTACGTCTTTCCAGGCGGGGAGGACGGATAGGACAATCCTTCAGGAAGTGTTCGGTACCGGCACAGTACAGGCAGAGATTCTCCATGCGGCGTCGTGTCCTCTCTTGAGGTGTCAGGCGAGACCGGTCAACCTGCATAGCCTCCACGGCGGGAGGCACAGGAACGGATTGCAGGGGACCAGAGGAGAGAGGAGCCGGGGAGAAAAAACGCCTTGTGCGAACAAAGTCCATATCCTGGCGGAGCTCCTGACGCCTTTCGGAAAAACGCATGTCAATGCGAGTGGCTAGATGGATGAGTTCATGTAGGTTAGCAGGGATTTCTCGTGCGGCCAGAACATCTTTAATGTTGCTGGATAGGCCTTTTTTGAAGGTCGCGCAGAGGGCCTCATTATTCCAGGATAGTTCTGAAGCAAGAGTACAAAATTGTACGGCGTACTCGCCAACGGAAGAATTACCCTGGACCAGGTTCAACAGGGCAGTCTCAGCAGAAGAGGCTCGGGCAGGTTCCTCAAAGACACTTCGAATTTCCGAGAAGAAGGAGTGTACAGAGGCAGTGACGGGGTCATTGCGGTCCCAGAGCGGTGTAGCCCACGACAGAGCTTTTCCAGACAGAAGGCTGACTACGAAAGCCACCTTAGACCTTTCAGTGGGAAACTGGTCCGACATCATCTCCAAGTGCAGCGAACATTGAGAAAGGAAGCCACGGCAAAATTTAGAGTCCCCATCAAATTTATCCGGCAAGGATAGTCGTAGGCCTGAAGCGGCCACTCGCTGCGGAGGAGGTGCAGGAGCTGGCGGAGGAGATGATTGCTGAAGCTGTGGTAGTAGCTGCTGTAGCATCACGGTCAGTTGAGACAGCTGGTGGCCTTGTTGCGCTATCTGTTGTGACTGCTGGGCGACCACCGTGGTGAGGTCGGCGACAACTGGCAGAGGAACTTCAGCGGGATCCATGGCCGGATCTACTGTCACGATGCCGGCTGGCAGGAGGTGGATCCTCTGTGCCAGAGAGGGATTGGCGTGGACCGTGCTAGTGGACCGGTTCTAAGTCACTACTGGTTTTCACCAGAGCCCGCCGCAAAGCGGGATGGTCTTGCTGCGGCGGTAGTGACCAGGTCGTATCCACTAGCAACGGCTCAACCTCTCTGGCTGCTGAAGATAGGCGCGGTACAAGGGAGTAGACAGAAGCAAGGTCGGACGTAGCAGAAGGTCGGGGCAGGCAGCAAGGATCGTAGTCAGGGGCAACGGCAGGAGGTCTGGAACACAGGCTAGGAACACACAAGGAAACGCTTTCACTGGCACAATGGCAACAAGATCCGGCGAGGGAGTGAAGGGGAAGTGAGGTATAAATAGGGAGTGCACAGGTGAACACACTAATTGGAACCACTGCGCCAATCAGCGGCGCAGTGGCCCTTTAAATCGCAGAGACCCGGCGCGCGCGCGCCCTAGGGAGCGGGGCCGCGCGCGCCGGGACAGGACAGACGGAGAGCGAGTCAGGTACGGGAGCCGGGATGCGCATCGCGAGCAGGCGCCACCCGCATCGCGAATCGCATCCCGGCTGGAGACGGTATCGCAGCGCACCGGGTCAGTGGAGCTGCCCGGAGCGCTGCGGTAGCGAGAGTGAAGCGAGCGCTCCGGGGAGGAGCGGGGACCCGGAGCGCTCGGCGTAACAGCGGCATCCTCTACGTTTAAAGAAAAGAATGTTTTAACACCATCACAGATTGGGATTCTTTACTGTAAGAGCATTGAGACTATGGAACTCTCTGTCACATGATGTTGTGATGTCTGACTCAAAAGACAAATTCAAGGGGTGTCTGGATGCTTTCCGTGAAAAATATAATATTACAAGTTAAATGGTTAGTAGATTTATGGGATTTATTTTGATATTTGGCGATTTTTTGAGATTTATTCTGCCATATTTGGAGATTTATTCTGCCATATTTGGAGATTTATTCTGCCATATTTGGAGATTTATTCTGCAATATGGAGTCAGAAAGGATTTTTTCCCTAGTGTAGAGCAACTGATATCTGCCTCTTAAGGCTAAGTTTCCACTTGTTTTTAGTTTTTTGGCAGTTTTTGGAAAACTGCCAATGCAGTTTTTGAGCCAAAGTCAGAAGTGGATCCATAAGGGAGGAGAAGTGTAAGTCCTTCCTTTATATGTCCTATTCCTTTTGAATACACTTCTCGCTTTGGCTCAAAAACTGCAGTGGCAGTATTCCAAAACCGGGGAAAAAGAAAAAAATGGAAACTTAGCCTAAGGTTTTTTTCTTTCGCCTTGCTACGGATGTTAGCTTTATAGGTTGAACTAAAAGGACCCTTTTCAGATTCATCAATGATGGAACTATGTATAACATAAAATAAAAATCTTATTAGTCCTAAAAAAAATATACAGGATTAAAAAATAACTTGTTTATCACAATCTAATACATGTTCCTGCTATATTAATGTGGACATAATTATAATGCCATAAAAAATGAACTTGCAAAAGGCAATATTATCTGAAATTAGTATTTTATTTTAAGAGTATGCCCTTGAATCACATTCCATTAGAAAAATTTACTTTTTAATCGCATTTTAATTCATTTCACATTTTAAACCTCCATAAACAAGGTATGATATTTCATACATATATATATATATATATATATATATATATATATACACTTAAGAGTAATAAATCAAACATACTCAATAAGGGTTTATGTATGGCAACAACTGTAGTCCCTACACTATAGACTAATACCAATCAAAACAATGTTTTGTGTACATTAATACTAAGTAAGTAAATACAACTAACAGGAAAGTCAAAAATATTTGTGCCAGCACCATTGTGAGAAACCATGACAGTGACAGGCTGTATGTTGCTCGTATTACTGTGAGCAGCCTGTATGGCCTAAATATGCTACTATGGCCTGCAGTGTCTCCAGACTTGTCTCTCATAAAGCATATCTGGAACGTCATTGGTCAGACATTGCAAATGGAGCTGCCAGCAGAGGAACATGATGATTTGCATGCCCAAGTGCATTCAGCGTGGCAGAACATTCCTTAGACAACCATTAATAATTATATTGATAGCATGTCTGCCACATTGTGGCTAAACTGCTAAGGGCTTTTTTGTTCGGCTTTTTATTTGCAGTCTATCCTTCTCTGTCTCAGACTTGCTCAGCTAAGGATTAACAAATTGCCTGCTCTGCTCAGTTACCATGGTAACTCACCTGTTTGCTATCAGAAAGCTCCTTCTTGATATTTAAGAGGGTTGTCAAGGATTAGAATAACAGAGCTAATTTCTTCAAAAACAGCACCTTCTCTGTCTTCTGGTTGTGTGTGGTATTGCAGTTCAGTTTCATTGAAGTGAATGTAGTCAAGTTGTAATTCCCCCCACTACCTGAGGACAGAAATGGTGATGTTTTTGAAAAAAAATATGCTCCATTTTTCTTTTCCTGAATAACCACTTTAGAGTAGCTAGATTCACTTCATCCTTGCCTTTTTGCAGGGCCGGCCCTACCATGGGAACCGATGGGACCATTGCTACCAGGCGGCACTTTTCAGGGGTGCCCCCTTTTTTTTTGTGTCAATTAGGTCCATGGTTGAGTTGGGCCGGCCCTGCCGCTGCACCACTGCTATCTGTTCTAAAGTGCCCGCCTTGCTGGTGCAGCCTGAACTGCTTAATAGCTAACAAAGTGAGCCTGCAGCCGGCCAGGTCTGACGAGGGAGGTGGCGCAAGTGATGTTCCTCTGCAGACCCAAGCAGAAGGATGTCAGTGATGTCACTCGTCAGGCCATAGCCAGAGAGGAGAAGTGCTGTGCAGGCCAGGTAAGTGTGTGTGTGTGTCTGTGTGTCTATGAGTGTGTGTGTCGGGGGGGGGGGAGGGGGGACAATGCTACCTAATGTGGGGCAGCTGCTACCTAATTTGGGAAAACTATGCTACCTAATGTGGGGAAACTATGCTACCTAATGTGGGGATACTATGCTACCTAATGTGGTGGAACTTCTACCTAATTTGGGAAACTATGCTACCTAATGTGAGGAAACTATGCTACCTAATGTGGGGAACTATCCTACCTAATGTGGGGTATCTATGCTGCCTACCTAGTGCTTTTTTTTCTTTTTTTTTGTGGGGGGGGGGGGGGCAGCATTTCACTCTTGGACAGAGGCAGCACAATGTCTTGGACTGGTCCTGCCCTTTTTTTTGTTCTGGGTCCAAGGCACACGTCTGTTCCTGAGTTCCTATGTAGGACCTGGCTTTATCTGACTACCCTCCTGGATCTTTTTCCTGGCATTCGTACCCTGACTTCAATGATCTCTGTACTCTGGCTCAGCTAACTACCAACTTTTTTTTTTCTTCCTGACTTTAGCTTGTTTACCAATTTATGCTATTAGATCACGATTTTGAATTTTTTTACACTCGAAACTGAATAAATTGAGATGTTTTGAATATTTTGTTTCAATTTTTTCTGTGATTTCCATAATTCCACAGCTTATCATTCTTGGTGTTGCAATTTTGACATTGAGGGGTTTATTAAGAGTAATGCACTGCTTAAAAAACTTGTGGCAACATCCAGCACATGTTAAAGGTGTACTCCGGTGGGAAAAAAAAATTCTATTCAACTGGTGCCAGAAAGTTAAACAAATTTGTAAATTACTTCTATTTAAACATCTTAACCCTTCCAGTATTTATCGGCTGCTGTATGCTCCACAGAGAATTGTGTAGTTCTTTCCAGTCTGACCACAGTGCTCTCTGCTTACATCTCTATCTGTGTCAGGAACTGTCCAGAGCAGGAGAGGTTTGCTATAGGGATTTGTTCCTGCTCTGGACAATTCCTGACATGGACAGAGGTGTCAGCAGAAAGTTGAAAAGAACAACTCAACTTCCTCTGGAGCATACATCAGCTAATAAGAACTGGATGGATTAAGATTTTTTAACAGAAAAAATTTACAAATGTTTTAACTTTTTGGCACCAGTTTATTTTAAAAATATTTTTTTCCACCGGAGTACCCCTTTAACTAAAGTTTAACTTATAAAATGCCAGTCTCTTGGCATTCTTCCCATCTATGATGTCACAATCTCCCACATACAGCACTGGAGTAGTGTAATAGTCTGCTGCATGTATTTATGGAAACCACTGCAGAAAAAGACACATTTATATACACTGCTCAAAAAAAACACTAAGATAAAGCATCCTAGATCTGAATGAATGAACTAATCGTATGAAATACTTTCCTCTTTACATAGTTGAATGTAATGACAACAAAATCACACAAAAATTATCACTGGAAATCAAGTTTATCAATCCATGGAGGTCTGGATATGGAGTCACACTCAAAATCAAAGTGGAAAACCACACTACAAGCTGATCCAACTTTGATGTAATGTCCTTAAAACAAGTCAAAATGAGGCTCAGTAGTGTGTGTGGCCTCCACGTGCCCGTATGACCTCCCTACAATGCCTGGGCATGCTCCTGATGAGGTGGCGGATGGTCTCCTGAGGGATGTCCTCCCAGACCTGGACTAAAGCATCCGCCAACTCCCGGAGACATGATGTCCCAGATGTGCTCAATCGGATTCAGGTCTGGGGAACGGGTGGGCCAGTCCACAGCATTAATGCCTTCCTCTTGTAGGAACTGCTGCCACACTCCAGCCACATGAGGTCTAGCATTGTCTTGCATTAGGAGGAACACAGGGCCAACCGCACCAGCATATGGTCTCACAAGAGGTCTGAGGATCTCATCTTACCTAATGGCAGTCAGGCTACCTCTGGCAAGCACATGGAGGGCTGTGCGGCCCCCCAAAGAAATGCCACCCCACACCATTACTGACCCACCACCAAACTGGTCATGCTGGAGGATGTTGCAGGCAGCAGAATGTTCTCCATGGCATCTCCAGACTCTGTCACGTCTGTCACATTTTTCAGTGTGAACCTGCTTTCATCTGTGAAAAGCACAGGGCACCAGTGGCGAATTTGCCAATCTTGGTGTTCTCTGACAAATGACAAACGTCCTGCACGGTGTTGGGCTGTAAGCACAACCGCCACCTGTGGGTGTCAGGCCCTCATACCACCCTCATGGAGTCTGTTTCTGATCATTTGATTGGAAATATGCACATTTGTGGCCTGCTGGAGGTCATTTTGCAGGGCTCTGTCAGTGCTCCTCCTGCTCCTCCTTGCACAAAGGCAGAGGTAGAGGTCCTGCTGCTGGGTTGTTGCCCTCCTATGGCCTCCTCTATGTCTCCTGATGTACTGGCCTGTCTCCTGATAGCGCCTCCATGCTCTGGACACTATGCTGACAGACACAGAAAATCTTCTTGCCATAGCTTGCATTGATGTGACATCCTGGATGAGCTGAACTACCTGAGCCACTTGTGTGGGTTGTAGACTCCGTCTCATGCTACCACTAGAGTGAAAGCACCGCCAGCATTCAAAAATGACCAAAACATCAGCCAGGAAGCATGGGAACTGAGAAGTGGTCTGTGGTCACCACCTGCACAATCATTCCTTTATTGGGGGTGTCTTGCTAATTGTCTATAATTTCCACCTGTTGTCTGTTCCATTTGCACAACAGCATGTGAAATTGATTGTCAATCAGTGTTGCTTCCTGAGTGGACAGTGTGATTTCACAGAAGTGTGATTGACTTGGCGTTACATTGTGTTGTTTAAGTGTTCCCTTCAATTTTTTGAGCAGTGTACATGTTTTTGTCGTATGTAAATTTTATGTACAGTGTTTTTTGCCTCTCATTTCAATCAGTGAAGGAAATATGCCACATAAACATAGAATGAGCATTCTGCTTAAAGCTTATTAATATTCAATTTTGCCGATAGCCCCAATGCATAGAAAACTCTAAGAAAAAAAGAGCTGAGGGGAATAGATTCTGGATCATCTGCTGTTTCTAAGTTCATGTATATGTTTAAATGTTTAAGAAAAATACCATCTGCTATTGTTTATACATTTTCTTTTGTTATTATACATGGAGATAGAATACTGTAAACTAATTATTCAAAATAGAATACATTGTGCTAAAAGGAAGGTCTTTGTTTATCCAAGGCTTATGCTAATCCAGTGCTGCTGTTGGGTGTCATTACTATTTCATGTGATATGTTACTTAAAATAGTCACTCACCAATAAAAGACTGAATCTATGGGACGTTGATGTCTGAGGGAAAAAGATTAAAATATAGTCAGGGGCATAGCTTGAAGCTCAGGTCCGTCTTTAATTTAGATTGGACCCTGGACAAGCAATTCACCCCCCCCCCCCCTCGTCAGTCCCGGCCGTAGGCTTACTCAGTGGAGTTGCTAGGGTTGGTGTCACCCGGTGCGGTAGAAAATGGTGTCACCCCCGACACACATCTTTGACAAAGGTTTTTTCAAAAACACTGCATTTGAGTGGTGCCACTCCTGTATCTAGCAGCATGTTTTGCATTGCTGTTACTTCCTGCGTATGTGTGATGCTGGGATAACATTTGACTCTGATGCATGGATCTTACAGTATACATATAATATACTCTACTGTTTTAGGCATGTTCTAGGATATGGAGTGTCTCCCTGTTGTTTCATATCCCCTTTGGGTGGAATACCTCTAATTTTTATGTATATAGCATTTATTAATTAAAGTAACTTTTTGTACAATTTAAGTTTTTGTAATTACTCCAATTTTTGTATGTATGCTGCATTTTGGGAGTTCATAGATATAGCAGTAGATTTCTAAGGTAATTAAACGGATTTGAAGAAATTTACACTCTACCTCGTGTCTGGTTATACTTATCTATATTATAATCAACTATACCAATTGACAAGTAAGGGTAAAGTGGTACAGAAGTTTTTACCATGTGAAATGACAGCTCCCAGTATAACCCAACAGTGGTATGAGTATGTTGGGAGTTGTTGTTTCACCCATCATCTCTGGACTACAGAACATGCCAGTGACAACACCTCTAACAGGACAATGATATAGGTGACTCACAGTTATTGACATCTTTTCTGTTGTCTAATTCAGCTGGTACATACTGCCGTGACTTATTCAGGCTTCATTTTCTGTCGGCAGAACTTAACGCCCAGATGGCATTGGCTCCTCACTTTGTCACTTACTATATGAAAACAATAATTAATATACTATCACACACTACACCCTCAGAGTATAATACCACCACACACTGTACCCAATAAATTAAATGCTACCACGCACTGTACCTTCTGAATATACTACCACACACTGCACCCCTAAATATAATTCTACCACACATTATACCCTCTGAATATAATACTACCACACACTGCACCCCTAAATATAATTCTACCACACACTGCACCCTCTAAATATAATACCACCACACACTGCACACTCTAAATATAATACTGCCATACACTGCACACTCTGAATATAATACTGCCACACACTATATCCTCTGAATATAATTCTACCACACACTGCACCCTCTAAAAATAATACCACCACACACTGTTCCCTCTGAATATAATACCACCACACATTGCGCCCTCTGAATATAATACTGACACATACTGTACCCTCTGAAAATAATACTACCACACACTGTAACCTCTAAATATAATACTACCACACAAAGTTTCCTCTGAATATCATACTATCACATACTGTTCCCTCTGAATATAATACCATACACTGTAACCTCTGAGTATATAACTACCACACACTGTTCCCTCTGAATATAATATTACCACACACTGTACTCTCTGAATAAAAATTTATCCACACACTGGTCCTGCTGAATATAATACTTCTACACACTGCATACTCTGAATATAATTCTGCCACAAACTCTACCCTCTGAATATAATACTGCCATATACTGCGCACTCTGAATATAATACAGCCCCACACTGCAGCCTCTGAATATAATACCACCACACACTGCCCCTCTAAATATAATACCATCACACTCTGCACCCTCTGTATATAATACTTTCACACACTGTACCCTATAGATATAATACAGTGACATACTGTAGGCCCCACATTATTGTGCCTCATCATGGCTACATTATAACCCCCATTACTGTGCCATATGTCTGCATCATCAACCCCAACCCTCACATTATTGTGCATAATAACATATGATGCACAGTAATGTGGGGGCTGGGAGGTGATGAAGCAGAGATGATGAGGCACAATAATGGGGGTGATGATGCAGACATAATGAGGCACAAAAATATGAGGGTTGTGGGGGTTAAAAGGCTGATATGATTCATATCAGCCTTTTAACACCCACATTGTTGTGCCTCATCATGTCTGCATTGTCACCACCATTATTGTCATGATGCCTGCATTGTCACCCCCATTATTGTCTTGATGTCTGCATTGTCACCCCAATTATTGTCATCATGTCCGAATTGTCACTCCCATTATTGTCATCATGTCTGCATTGTAACTCCCATTATTGTCATCATGTCTGCATTGTCACTCCCATTATTGTTATTATGTCTGCATTGTCAACCCCATTATTGTCATCATGTCTGCATTGTCACTCCCATTATTGTCATCATGTCTGCATTGTCACTCACATTATTGTTCTAATATCTGCATTGTCACCCCCATTATTGTCATCATGTGTACATTGTCACCCCCATTATTGTCATCATGTCTGCATTGTCACCCCCATTATTGTCATCATGTGTACATTGTCACCCCCATTATTGTCATCATGTCTGCATTGTCACTCACATTATTGTCATCATGTATGCATTGTCACTCCCATTATTGTTATTATGTCTGCATTGTCACCCCCATTATTGTCATCATGTCTGCATTATCACTCTCATTATTGTCATCATGTCTGCATTGTCACTCATATTATTGTTATCATGTCTGCATTGTCACCCCTATTATTGTCATGATGTCTGCATTGTCACCCCCATTATTGTCTTGATGTCTGCATTGTCACCTCAATTATTGTCATCATGTCCGAATTGTCACTCCCATTATTGTCATCATGTCTGCATTGTCACTCCCATTATTGTTATTATGTCTGCATTGTCACCCCCATTATTGTCATCATGTCTGCATTGTCACTCACATTATTGTCATCATGTATGCATTGTCACTCCCATTATTGTTATTATGTCTGCATTGTCACCCCCATTATTGTCATCATGTCTGCATTATCACTCTCATTATTGTCATCATGTCTGCATTGTCACTCATATTATTGTTATCATGTCTGCATTGTCACCCCTATTATTGTCATGATGTCTGCATTGTCACCCCCATTATTGTCTTGATGTCTGCATTGTCACCTCAATTATTGTCATCATGTCCGAATTGTCACTCCCATTATTGTCATCATGTCTGCATTGTCACTCCCATTATTGTCATCATGTCTGCATTGTCACTCACCTTATTGTTATCATGTCTGCATTTTCACCCCCGTTATTGTCATCATGTGTACATTGTCACCCCCATTATTGTCATCATGTCTGCATTGTCACCCCCATTATTGTCATCATGTCTGCATTGTCACCCCCATTATTGTCATCATGTCTGCATTATCATCCCCATTATTGTGAGTTATCATGACAGGCTGCATTATCACCCCCATTATTGTCATCATGTCTGCATTGTCACCCCCGTTATTGTCATCATGTCTGCGTTGTCACCCCCATTATTGTGAGTTATCATGACAGGCTGCATTATCACCCCCATTATTGTCATCATGTCTGCATTGTCACCCCCATTATTGTCATCATGTCTGCATTATTATCCCCATTATTGTGAGTTATCATGACAGGCTCCATTCTCACCCCCATTATTGTCATCATGTCTGCATTGTCACCCCCGTTATTGTGAGTTATCATCACAGGCTGCATTATCACCCCCATTATTGTCATCATGTCTGCATTATCACCCCCATTATTGTCATCATGTCTGCATTGTCAGTGACAATGCAGACATGATGACAATAATGGGGGTGATAATGAAGCCTGTCATGATAACTCACAATAATGGAGGTGATAAAGCAGCCTGTCATGATAACTCACAATAATGGGGGTGACAATCCAGACATGATGATAATAATGAGGGTGATAATGCAGACATGATGACAATAATGGTTGTACCGTGCATCTTCCCCCAGACACCCATCAACCCACCCCACTCGGCTCCCTAAATGGCTCACCAGGAAGGGGGTGTATTCCTCACTAACGTGCCCATAACGTGCGGCCTACGTAAAGGATGTCAACGTTAGTGCAGCACAGCTCTGCCAGTCACAGCCTAACAAACTCTGCCCATGCAGCTGACATAGCTACAGGACATGCCGGTGGGTGGCGCAGCTGAGGACCGGAGGGGGGCCTTTGCTGTGAAGGGGGCCTTTGCGGTAAAGAGATCGGGTGTCATGGCATGGACCGGCGGCAGCATCTACTTGCTTTAGCATGAGGTTAAAGGGATAGCTCCTTTGGCTCCCTAGGAATGACAGGGCCCAGGGCAGCTTCCCCTTTTGCCCCGTGTTAAAGATGGCCCTGTTCAAGCTTCTAGTCCCCAATGCAAAATCTATGACAGGAAGTTGGACCCTCACCTACCATATGCTATTGTTAACATGGGGGTATTTTATGTGACTGAGACGACTTTCATTAGACACCTGTAATATGATTAATAAAAATGGAAATATCTTATGCAGCCATAGTATAGAAATGTGGCAAAACACCTGGTATCCAGTATGCTGGTAGCAATCCATTGTCATGAAGTACAATAGTCTACACATCACCTTATCAACCTTGTAAAAATGTTGCCAGTCATATCATAGAAAAAGAGATGTAGAGAAGGCAATTCACCCCTGCCCCTTGCACTGATTACTCACTCTCAATTTACTAATAATGGTAATGAAGACAAAATATAGGCCCCTATTTTCACTCCAAAAATATCTTGGTATGTATTCAGACAAGTAAATGACAATATTCACTGTGTAAGATGTAAAACAGCATACCTCGGTCAGGTGGAGAGAGACACGAGTACAAACCTGCCGCGCTACATTTTAGATGCATGCCCCCTTAGTCATGCGCACAGGTTTGATTCGGAAGTGGGTTTAAGAATGGTAGAGACTGGACACAGGTGAGTAGTTAACTCTTTCAGACAGACAAGCGCATATCACAATTCTTTATAGATCAACCAGGATACGCTAGAAAGCTCAAATCCACTATTACAAATAGACCTTGAAGTTACAGTTCTTATATTGAATCTTATAGTTTCGACACATTTATGAGAGTTGTATCTAATGAAGTGGCGGAAAAATGGTCTAACATAACTTTTGTGCAATATAATTTTTCTAAACAAGAATGGGAGGCTCTCAATTCTCTCACCAATGACCCCCTCCTTGTGGTTAAAAGAGTCGACAGGGGGGGGGAGGGGCATTGTCGTGATGAATTGGGACCTCTATATGATTGAAGCTTGCCACCACTGATTTAACTGTCTATTTGCGTCTGAAAGGAGACCCCACTAATACATTTAAGAAAGAAGTTGATTTATATGTCCCTGAGAGTGTACAGGAGGGCATTTTTTTCAGATAAGCTGATTACCGACCATCCTCGTGTTCCAGTGCTCTATATGCTGCCAAAGATCCACAAGGAACGAAAGAGGCCACCGGGTCGCCCCAACCATGTCAGGATCGGGCTCCCTGTTTCAGCCTCTCTTGATCCTTGTGGATAGTTATATCCAACCATGGATCAAAAAGTTGGAGAGATGTCTTATTGATATTATTTTCTTGACAGATTAGAAGCAGTTAAAAGTGAGGGAGTTTCTTTTTATGTACCCTTGATGTACAAAGTTTGTACACTAATATACCTCAGACTGAAGGGATGCAATATATTAGAGAATTATTGTCTCAAGATGTTAAGTTGGATAATAGAAAAATTAATTGGAATATGCTCTGACAAAAAATTATTGTTGTTTTGATCAAGAATTTTTTCTGCAGACATATGGTATTTCAATGGGGTCCTCAGTGGCCCCAGGATTGGCTAATGCCATTATGGCAAACTTTGAAAAAATATATGTCTTCCGATCCCTCGGCCTGGAGGCGTAGTCCACGTGGCTTCGGCTACGTGGACGACATCTTCATGCTATGGAGGGGTATGGAGGACTCGCTAATGTAATTCATGGAGCAATTAAATTTGTGCCATAATACGATTAAGTTTACCCCAACTCACTATCCGCATAGTATCTGTTTCCTAGATGTAGAGGTAAGAAAAAGAGAAACAGGCTTCGAGACCACATAATTCACAAAACCTACAGATAGAAACAGTATGCTATACAGACACAGTTATCATGCCCCTACTGTTTTCAAGGGACTCCTCAAAAGCCAATTTGTGAGGGCTAAGCAAATTTTAAGTAATGATAGTGAGTATATAAAAAACGAAACTTAAATGGTGGAGAAAATTGTATTGAAAGGGTACAATAAAAAATGGTAGAAAAGATAGCTACCGAAGTCGGAGAAATTATTAGAGATGCTTTAAGACAGACTAGAAACAGTTGGGTCACTAAAAAGAAAAAAAGTGAACGCTTCATGTATGTTGGTAAAAATGACAAATGCTCATCTATCATCCAACATACAATTAGAAAGTACTGGAAATTACTATCTACCAATAAGAAGTATGGATCTTCAAAGATCCCCCTATGTTTACATACAAAAAAGGGAAAACGATAGGAGATAAACTTGAAAAAACATAAGGACAAATGGACATTTATGGCAGCGAGAAAATGTTTTACTTTTTCATGTCTTTCTTGTACACAGTACAATGGTATTATAAAAGGTGGTGACATTTTACATCCCACTAAGGGTCACAAAATCCCTAAAGGTTATCACACATGCACCATTTATCTTCTTAAATGTCCATGCGGTTTTGTCTATGTAAGACAGACCACACGGATTATTAAAACTAGAGTTGGTGAACATAAGTCTGCAATAAGAATCTGTTGCATGTGCGGCACAGCAATACGTATGGTCTAAGGCGTTCGCCCAGAACCGCATATGTTGAATAGTGCAATGTTAGTGCCTACTATGTTGTCTTAAAATAAAATAAAACCTTCGTATATTTTATATCCTTGTAATCGTATGGACCTACAGAATAAAGATAAGGTGTCATTTTTACAAAAAAGGGCACTGTGTAGAAACGGAAGCCCCACAAATATTTTTTTTTGTTCCACCGTAGATTTTGTTATGAAATGATTAATGTCATTACAAAGTACAATTGTTGATGTAAAAAACAAGCCCTTATATGAGTCTGTATGAGCAAAATTGAAAGCATTATGATTTTTAGTGCAAAAACTAAAATTCTCCTGGTCCTTAACCCCTTAAGGACATGGGATGTAAATTTACATCCTGTTCCACTGGTACTTAGCACACCAGGACATATATTTCCATCCTATGCATGATGCGAGCACTGGAGCATCTCAAGCATCTTCTTCTCTCATTTGACATTGAACAGACCAGAAAAGAAGATAGCCGATAATACTAATGAGTGATATGCCTATGCATAGCACGGAACAGTATTAGCAATCAAATGATTGCTATAAATAGTCCCCTGGGAGGACATAAAATTCACTCTGTTATATTTCCATCTACAGACCCATATAAGGGTTTGTTTTTTTGCGTGACCAATTTTACTTTGTAATTAAACCTATAATTTTACCATAAAATGTACGGTGAACCCCGAAAAATATTTATTTAGGGAGGAAATTTAAAGGAAAACCACAATTCTGCACATTTTGGAGGCTTTCGTTTTCACACTGTACAATTTACGGTACAAATTACATGTGTTATTTATTTTGTGGGTCAATACGATTAAAATGATACCCATGGCTAGATACTTTTATATTTTTCTACCGCTTAAAAAAAAATCTAAAACTTTTTGTATAAAATCAGTAATCTAAAATTGCCCTATTTTGACCACCTATAACTTTTTCATTTTGCCATATATAGGGCGGTATGAGGGCTCATTTTTTGCTCCGTCATCTGTACTTTTTATCGATACGACATTTGCATATATAAAACTTTTATACAATTTTTTATTAAATGTTTTTAAATAAAATGTCACAAAAAAGCAGCATTTTTGGACTTTGTTTTTATTTTTATGTTTACGCCGATCACTGTGCGGGATCATTAACATTATATTTTGATAGTTCGGACATTTACGCACGCGGTGATACCAAATATGTTTATAAAAAATAATTACACTTTTTGGGGGTAAAATGGGAAAAATTTACAATTTTCATTTTTGTTGGGGGAGGGGATTTTTCTTTTTACTTTTTATTTTTACATTTTTCAACTTTTTACACTTTTTATGTCCCCATAGGGGACTATCTATAGCAATCATTTGATTGCTAATACTGTTCAGTATTATCGGCTATCTCCTGCTCTGGTCTGCTCGATCTCAGACCAGAGCAGGAGACGCCAGGAGATGGACGGAGGCAGGTGAGGGAACCTCCATCCGCCATTACAGATGATCGAATCCCCGCGGCAGCGCTGCAGGCGATCCGTTCATCTATTTTATGATGCGCATTGCCGCAGATGCCGTATATTTACGTCCGTGGTCGTTAAGGGGTTAATAAAAAATTTATAAAAACCCCTCCCCTAATAAAAATGTAAAACATCTCTTTTCCCCATTAACCCCAAAAAAGCATAAAAATGTATAAACAATGAAACATATTTAATAATAAAAAGATTGTACACTAAAACCTGAGCATGCCAAACAGACACCCAGACCTATGATGTAAAAAAATTACAATGTATAAAGATATTGGCGCTTAAAGGTTAATGGAAACCCAGATACTGATAAAGTTAATAATTATAAAAAATATTATTTATTTTTTCTTAAATCAATACATATATAAGTATACCCTAGTGAGTCACAGGGCCCTTTCAACTTATCACGGGTATTACAGTAATAAACCTTTGTGAATGGTGAATTAAAATACTTCAATAATAATACTACAAGAATCTCATAAAATAAATCGCCTTGTAGTTTACTGGTTTTATATAAAGCACTGTATGCTGGATCCAATATGAACCAATCTATTTAACAAATAGTCTCTCAGCAGGCTTCCACTATTACAGAACACATGGATAATCTATATGTAAAAATTGCACCTCTTAATCAGTGCTATATGGCATGTTTGTGATGGTATCTCCAAAGTAGTAAATGCAAGTGTCACTATTCCACTCCAGGAAAAGAGTATCTCTGCAATTTCCACAAAGTCAAATGTCAGTCAATTTAGCCACATTTCAGACAATATAGCCAAGCTACAATTGATTTTTCAATAGGATGCCTACAGATGTTTTAGAAATGTGCTATATTTACTGCCCAGCAAAGAATATTGCAGCAAACAAAATAGTATTTTATCAAGAGCGGTTGGTGCACGGCACCTCTTACGAGGCCCTGTCCGGTCCGGTTCAGCCTCTCTGCTGCTGTAAATTTGCTGCTATGGCTGAATGCGCGTATATGCGTCCGTGGCAGTCTGGAGTAAAGACGTGCGCGGCAGTTGAGAATAAACTTCAGCACCAGCCGCTGCGGGCGTATGAAAGCAGCTAAAAATGTAGAATGAGGACTGGGTTGTTGTATAACAGTATTGCAAATTAGTGGTGTCCCCATGGTTGGTGATGGGAAAGCAAGCGGATTTGAACAAAGTGTAGTGATCTGTTCTCACAGCAAACTTGGGGTCATAATTGCAGATGAGTGAATCGAAGCTGACGAACCCGAATTTGTTACGCATTTCATGAAATATTTGATTTGCAACTAATGCAAATATCACGTAAATCACTTCCAAAAACTCCATTTCCTGCGGTCCAGGCTCCTGGGCATCTAAAATTGGCAGATCCACATTTCAGGACATGGGGCAAGGAATGCTGGGAAAGTGGGAAGGCAAGGCGGGAAGGGAAGTAGGCAGGATGACCCTGAATCACATGCAGGATACAGCCTATCAGTAGCCAGTCACCCCTGTAATGTCACAGCCCTATATATTCTGCAGCCATTTTGAGGCTCATCATATCATTCATACAGATAGGACGGACGTCGCTGTGTGTGTTACACCGAAAAGCTCATTCCAGCAGCGTTTCACATCCTAGTCACATCAGCGTTCTGGTTGACAGAGAGCAGTTTTTTTTTTTACTTTCACTGCAGCCATTAACCTCCCAGTTACTCTCTTCAGCATTGTATTACAGAGAGGGCAGATAGCTGTGTGTTGCCTCATACATTTCAACAAGCTGCCTCAACTTTATAAACCTTAGCAGAGGAGGCAGGAATAATTTTTAGTGCAATTCTGTGTCTTTGTTCCACAACAAATCATCTGCTGGTAAGACTAGCCTGTAAATGGTATAATACCCAGCAGTCCATTCCTAATAGTCTGTGACAGAGAGCAATTTTGTGTTTAGTACACTGATTTTTTTTGCTGCAGTACTGTTGTGTTCTGCTGGTGCTGTGCAAAAATACTTTTTTAAGTGTACTGTACTGCATTTTTCTGCCCTTATATGTGCATACCACATACATACAGCTAAGGAGTGTACTATTTTAAACCTGTTAATCTGTCAGGGGCCTAGATACTGTGAAAGTCCAGGCAAAAGTACTCACCGGCTGGTGTTGTTATCCAATACGTTTATCTGACAGGAGAGGAGGAGCAGGAGCAGCCAAAGGAGCTAGAGGGTTATGAGGAAGGCGAGACAGAGGACCCAGACATACTGTGGCAGTATGCAGTGGAGATGGAGGAAGGGAGTCACAAATGGCATGATGCATGCTCACTTGCTTGCGTAGTGACAGCCGAATCATCACCATTCGTCAGCGGGATGACTTCTGGATCTCCCCCTTATTGGACTCTCGCTACTGCCACAAAATAGGGGCCTTTTTTACACCCACTGAGAGGGAGGACAAACTGACCTACTACAGAGGCATCCTATGTAGTCAGTTGGCCAATGCCTTTCGGCGCCATCGTCCATCCTCTTGCAGGTCTTACTCGGGGTGCCTCCTGCGCTCACTTTTCACTGCCATGGCTGCTGGGGAGGGGTTTTGGAGATGGGAGCAGCACCAGCTCCATCATCAGCAGCCTGAGTCTACAGTTGCTGATGAGTAGCTTTCTTCACCCGCATAGTAAAGGAACTCAGCAACAGGTAGACCTGGAGTAGGACCTAAACCTGCAGGTGGCGGCATACCTATGCCAACACGCCTTGAATGGCAGCCACACTTGATTTGTGGCCACAACTAGCAGAGTTTGCCCTGGAAAAGCTGTCCGGCCCGGCCAGTAGTGTGCCATAAGATCGGGTGTATAGTGCGTCGGGGGCCAGTGCGTAGTGACCCCAAGGAGAACTCGTCTGTCCATGAAAAATGTGGAGAGACTGCCCTTTGTGAAAATGAATCAGGCATGCATCAGCCAGGATTTCCAACCACCAATGCCTGATGCATCAGAGTAGATTGACCATGGTGCCACACCAACACTTCACAAACATTCCTACGCATCAGATATTTTTTCCCCCACCTTCGTCACGGGTACTGGTATTGCCACCCACCACACTACTCTGTCACCTGGTCACTTTCAGGCCTCCTGATGCTGCTGCTGCCACCTCCAGGCTGTCTCATTCTGCCACTATATGGTCTCTTCTCATGTGTCAGCCAACTCCAGGCTGTGCCATCCAGCCACTATATGGTCTCCTCCTGCTTCAGCCAAATCCAGGCTGTGCCATTCAGACACTATATGGTCTACTCTTGCTGCCACGAACTCCAGGCAGTCATTCAGCCACTATATGGTCTCCTCATACTGATGCCACCTCCAGGCTGTCTCATTCAGCCACTATATGGTCTCTTCTCATGCTTCAGCCTACTCCATGCTGTGCCATTCAGCCACTATATGGTCTCCTCCTATTGATTCCACCTCCAGGCTCTGTCATTGTGCTGCCATGTGTCATGTGACTCCTTGTTAGATTTGGTCCTTTGTACCCACACGCCGGGGCCCGGAACACTAAAACTTGGGAGTTAAAAGTTACATTTTAAAATCCTCAATTTCAATTTAAAAATCTTAAATTTCTATTTAAAATTCTTAAATTTCAATGGTCTCCTCCTGCTTCTGCCAACTCCCGGCTATGCCATTCAGGCACTATATGGTCTCCTCATGCTTCAGCCAACTCCAGACTGTGCCATTCAGCCAATATATGCTTTACTGATGCTGCTGGGTCTGGCCCTAAAAATGTTGTTATGGTAGCACTAGCTACCCAAAATCTTGAATTTAAATTTCAAAATTCATCTTTTAATCTTAGAGATTGTGAAGCCCTAGTGTCTACTCATGCTGCTGGGCATGGGTCTGGGACAAAAATATTTGTTATGGTAGCACTAGTGTAATGTCTGTTTATTTGTTTTTGTATATTTCTGTTTAGGTGTGTACTCACACACTAGTTTGTTCAGAGCAGTTTGCTATTTTACCTGGATAGGGAATAGTTAATGCTCTGAACGAATGAGAGCTTGGGTGGAATTATTTAGCCAGAGTTCTCCTGCATTCTGGTGCTGGTTATTCAGTGCAATACTATAATGGCCCTCATTTACTGTGAGTGGAGTGTAGGTTTCTTTGTGGGTTTTAATTCCCTACAATTTATTTTCCAAGGTATTTACTAAGGTTTCCCTACATTTTCCAATTTTCCCCACACTTTGCTTTTTTTTTTTATACATGATCTGATCTATAGGGTTTTCCTCAGCTGAAATCCACCACATTTTCTGTGGAAACCTTAGTAAATATGTTGGTTTTTTGTAAATATGTCAGAAACACGCCCCTTTTTGGAGACCACGCCCCCTTTTCCCAGCAGCTTAGCAAAATGGAGAGTTAGCCAGGGTTTTTCAAATTCTGGAGCAAATTATGGCGCACATTCTGGCGCAATGCCACAGAATCTGGAGCACAACCCGACAAAACATGTCGGGTTTGCAATAGTAAATGAGGGCCAATGTCTGTTAGTTTAATGCCACTATGTCTGTTTGTGCAATATTCTGACTATGTCTGCTTGAGCATATGTATTTATCTTGTAATTTTATCTGGGTTGTTAGCCATGTTATATAACATGCTACTTGTATTTTAGTCTGTGTTAAATTAGTCGGTTTTACGATTATGTTTTCGTTCATTCTTCTCTGTCTGTGTGCACACTGTGTCTGAGTCTTGCTTGTACCCTATGCTCTGAATGTTATATTCCTGTTTGGTATTCTGGAGTCTATTCAGACTCATCTGGTTCTAGTCTAGTGTTTCATGTATTATATTTCCGTTTCCTACTGGGTCTGCATTTTGTCCACACGGTGGAGTGTGTCCGTTGGCCAGTAGCTACCCCTATTGAGGCTCTCTGTAGTCCAGAATTTTTTTTTTATATAAATTTGCCACAAATAAATTCGGCCGAATCGAATTTTTCAAAAGTTCGCTGATCTCTAGTTACAATAAAATAAAGGCTGGACACGTTTCAGGGCCGCCCTTAGGTCCTTTCTTCAGCAGCTAAATATTATACAACATGCTGTTATACAACAACCTGGTCCTCATACTACATTTGTAACTGCTTTCATAAGCCCTCACCGGCGGAATCTATTCTCAACTGCCGCACACGTCTTCACTCCAGACTGCCACGCACGCATTTTGGGTATCATTTTATACGCATAAAAGAAAACATGTCATTTTTACTGTAAATTGCACAGCGTAAAAACGAAACCCTCCAAAATGAAAATTTCAGTTTTCTTCCCTCACACAAATAATAATTTTTTGGGTTTACCATACATTTTATGTCATTACAAAGTACAATTGTTCACACAAAAAACAAGCCCTCACATGGGTCTGTGGATGTAAATATAAAAGTGTTATGAATTTAGAAGGTGTGGATAAAGAAAAAAATGAAAACGCTAAAATGGATGTCCAGTGTGGTGGATCCCCCCCCCCCTGCAGCGCGATCACGGGGGGGGGGGGGGGGGGGGGGGCGATCCACTACTGAGGCAGCCTGAGTGCTTACCTCTCCTGCTGCGGCAGCTACAGTGCTCAGAATGATAGAGCCTGGCAGGGCCAGGCTTTATCAATCGAGAGCAGAGCACACGGATCAATGGGATTGTATGTTATCTCATTGATCTGTATGAGGAATCAAATGATTTCTCCTAAAAGTCACCTAAGGGGACTAAAAGTTTTAAAAAAAAAGTTTTAAAAAAGTTTAAAAACACACACATTAACCCCTCCCTTATTAAACGTTTAAATCACCCCCCTTTTCACAAATTCCATATAAAAAATATATAACCTTAATAAAAATATATGGTATCGCCACGTGCGTAAATGTCCAAACCATAAAAATATATTGTAAATTAAACCGCACGGTCAATGGCGTACGCGCAAAAAAATTCCAAAGTTTAAAATAGCGTATTTTTGTTCACTCTTCTTGCCATAAAATAAATAAAACGCGATCAAAAAGTCCGATCAAAAAAAATATGATACCGATTAAAACTTCAGATCTTGGCACAAAAATGAGCCTCCATACCACCCCGTACGCAGAAAAATAAAAAAAAGTCATAGGGGTCAGAAGAGGACAATTTAAAATGTATTAATTTTCGTGCATGTAGTTATGATTTTTTCCAAAAGTACGATAAAATCAAACCTATATAAGTAGGGTATCATTTTGATTGAATGAACCTACAGAATAAAGATAAAGTATCATTTTTACCAAAAAATGTACAGCATAGAAATGGAAGCCCCTAAAATTTACAAATTGTGTTTTTTCTTCAATTTTGTCACACAATGATTTTGTTTTTCTGTTCCGCCATAGCATTTTTTGGGTAAAATGACTAATTTCATTACAAAGTAGAATTGGTGGCGCAAACAATAAGCCCTCACATGAAAGGGTTATGATTTTTAAAAGGTAAGGAGAAAAAAAACGAAAGTGCCCTAGACATCTTATCCCCGATCTAAAGGATGTCTGATCTTGTGATGTCTGATAATTTGACGCCACACCCCCTCCCATAGGCTTGCATTGAGGGGGCGGAACCATGACGTCTCGATACTCCGGCCCCTTTATCATGAGTCATGACGAACGGAGCAAGCTTAGCTCTGTGCAGTGAGGTCTCAGGGGGCTGCAGGATATATTGTGTGGGTTCCCAGCAGCGAGACCCCCGAGATCAGACATCTTATCCTTTGGATAGGAAATAAGATGTCTAGAGAGGAGTACCCCTTTAGGACCAAAATCGGCTTTTTCCTTAAGAGGTTACGGGTTAAGTATAATGGAAATCACTAAATCATTTTTTCCAGTTAACAAGCTAGAAAAATGGAACTGGGAGTCTTTATAGACTATGCTCTGACCAATGGACATTAATGATTTGTAGGATTCTCCTATGATAAAGGAAAATGTATCTGGGATTCATGAAATAGTTGATTTACAATTCTCAAAACCTCAAATTTTATATAAAACCAAATTTTATATAAAACCAAAGAACTTGCTGTCCATGCTACATCCTTTGTTCCCTTATCTTTATGTAAAATTATATGCAAGTGCTACTTGATGGGATAGGGATGTGTTTAAGGACTTTCAACAGATACCATACTGCTGGGCCCACTATAACTGTAATATAAACATTCCTTATATGCCAAAACCAGAATATTTACGGTGATAAAACATATATTTAGAACACATTTCTTATTTAGACACCCTTTTTATTTTGTAAAGAGATAATATGGGATAGAATGCTAACAGAAACACTTCCACTCATTTGGGCTTAGACCCACAAACAATAAAATTGTGTTAATATTGACATATAATTTCCCTTTTATAAGGGATAACTGAAACAGAAATGATCAGCTTTAAATGGATAGCTGCTAGGGTATTAAAGCA
Organism: Hyla sarda; assembly: GCF_029499605.1. Classification (NCBI taxonomy): domain Eukaryota; kingdom Metazoa; phylum Chordata; class Amphibia; order Anura; family Hylidae; genus Hyla; species Hyla sarda. The sequence continues at coordinate 251,502,481 of NC_079190.1, read as the reverse complement.
ATATGAGGAAGTATTACTTTACTGAGAGAGTAGTGGATGCAGCAAATGCAGTGAAGTAGTTTAAGCATGCATGGGATAGGCATAAGGCTATCCTTCATATAAGATAGAGCCACTTCATATAAGATAGGGACTATTTATAGTATTCATGAATATTGGGCAGACTAGATGGGCCGAATCTATGAAATTGCCTTTTTTTCCCCCAGCCAAGTGTCAAGGAGGCAGAGCTGTATTCAAGGGGTATATCCCGGCACACCGCCTTGTTTGCTCTCATCTCCCAGCGTGGGAGGAAGGGAAATGGAATTATGGGATTTGTAGGCAAAGAAGGAAACTCAAACAGGAAATGCCAGTTCACAAAAAGCTAGCCACCGTGTTATGGTAATCTCACAACATAGCCATTTAGCCCCAAGACAAGAACAAATCCTTCCTAAGCATGTCCATTACTGTCTGACTGGTACATACTAAAATCACCTTATGGTAGATAAAACCTTTAAGCCAAACTAACCTGGTAAACCATCCACTTAAGTTTCTTTTTCTTTGCCTATGTCTCATTGAATGTAGGCTATAAATGCAAAATAGAAAGTGGAAATGAAATGCTCCTGAATGAAAATCACCTTGTGATTAATGTCTTTTAGAGATGTATTTATTGTTATTTATTTATGCACTGAACGTAGACTTCATTAGGTTCAGCTCCTCCATTATGTGAAGCACGCAGCATTTTAGTCATTTTTAGCTCTCCAGTTACTATTTATTACAAAGAAGAATATTCTGTTACTTGTGATATATTTTTCCTGCAGATAAATTTAAATGATGATATTTTTTTACTGCCATTATACTATTGACTGTTGTGAATGCCACAGTAAAAGTGTCTCTCTGTAATCTAGAACTTTTCTCTCAAGGGACTGAGACACTTTAAAAACGATGAAGCAGTCATTGTGAATGCACTCACTAAGCCAACTCTTAGATTTAATAGTTTCACAGCACATTCTTTCATAAGTCATGTAATCTAATTGTATTTATGTGGATTGCAAACTAAGTGATAACTCAGTCCCCAGGGTCCAAGTTCATGATGTTGTTACACATAGAAACATCGTGTAGAATATAACAGAAGAAACCGATGATTGAACTATCTAAAATTTTAGATCAGGAATGTGTTTTTTACAGCATGGTTATTGATATGCTGCATCATTTATATTTATAGCTAAATGTAAGAAATCTATAAAATAGTCGATAAATATATGACAGATAAACATATGAGAATAGAAATGGAATAAAGTCCTTAGATTCTAGCAAGAAATATTACCATGTGTGAATGCCATTTTTTTTTATAAATTTTTTTATAAACATTTATAATATATTACATTATATTTATTAATTTTCTTTTATAGAAATGACATGATAATGTGTTCATATTTATATAAATTTAATATTTTTAGAGTATTTTTAGGTAATTATGATATATGCTATAGATTTTAGTCTACCAAGATAACGGCAATTTTCCGCTCCAGAATACTGGTACATAATGAAATTCAAGGTTAAGTCATTAACAAAACTTTAGAACATAGATCTTTATCCTGGAAATTTAATTGTGCTTCAGGTTGGAAATGTATATATTGCTTTCCCCTACTGATCCTCTTTGCGTTCCAGAATGAGACGCATGGAGGTCAGACCGGGAGTTTCTCTGCGCATGCCTGTTCCCTGTGCGCTCCAGGCTGGGACGCATGGGGACACTACGGAGCATGCGTCGATAGACCTATGTGTTAACATGTGGGTCTAGCTATGGCGCATGCGCCGTGGATACGCATGTCCGATACCTGTGCGTTCCAGGCTGGGATGCATGGTTTCGGTCATAGCGCAGGCGCAAGTTATTAACCTAATCCATCTGACAGCCACGTAACAGCTATGGCTACGTAGCCGCGGTCATGTGATCATGAGACCGGAAGGGATGAAGTGAGCAGTGCCCGATGGACCCCATTGACTATAATGGGGTCCATCAGGACTCGTTATTGCCCGTTATGACCCGGCAAAATGACAGACGTCAAACTCCCCCCCAAAAAAAGAGTTTGACAGCCATTATTGACGGGGTATAACGGTAGTGTGAAAGGGGCCTTACACTGGACCAGCAGTTACCGGTATACCTATTTTTTTACTATATCCAAAAATATAGAGGGGCATTTACTAATCTTTTACTATGTAGTCTGGTTTTTACCCTGTTTTTTTCTACTTCACTTTTGACTATGTGCGACAAATTTACTAAATTGTTGCACGGCATTAATAAATTTGGCACACATAGGCAAAAGTGGGAAATTTACTTCATGTAAATAGTCTGTTCCTCTTTCCTGCTGTCTGAATAGGTTTGGCTGCTAGGTTTCCTTCTGGATCTTTTGTTTTTGAGTTATTTTTTTGCTTTTTCACCACATCTAAATAATTCAATAACTAAATTGTAGTCATGGCTCAGAATAGTGGTAAACGGCGTTTAGTGTGTGTGTGTTTATTACATTTTTTTAACACAGCTTTTTTCTCCCTAAATGTACTTACACTTTTTTTTTTCTTGTTACTTCTTCTACAGATCCGTGTATCCTGTGGACTCCTTCTGATTCGGTGGACTACTTCGACGACCAGCGTTTTTCTTTGCTTGATGTTAATAAAATGGTTAACGAGGGCTTGTGGGGGAGTTTTTTTTTGTAATAATTTTTTTTTTAAACCTGTTGTGTTTTTTTTTTTTTACTTTACTAGACAGGCTTAGTAGTGGAAGCTGTCTTATAGACGGAGTCCATTACTAAGCCGGGCTTAGCGTTAGCCACAAAAACAGCTAGCGCTAACCCCCAATTATTACCTCGGTACCCAACACCACAGGGGTGCCGGGAAGAGCTGATACCAACAGGCCCGGAGCATCAAAAATAGCGCTCCTGGGCCTAGGCAGTAACAGGCTGGCGTTATTTAGGCTGGGGAGGGCCAGTAATAATGGTCCTCGCCCACCCTGGTAACGTCAGGCTGTTACTGTTTGGTTGGTATTTGGCTGAGAATAAAAATAGGGGGGACCCTATGTGTTTTTTTTTAAATATTTAATTATTTATAAAAAAAAAAAAAAAAACGCATAGGGTCCCCCCTATTTTCATTCTCAGCCAAATACCAACCAAACAGTAACAGCCTGACGTTACCAGGGTGGGCGAGGACCATTGTTACTGGCCCTCCCCAGCCTAAATAACGCCAGCCTGTTACCGCCTAGGCCCAGGAGCTCCATTTTTGATGCTCCAGGCCTGTTGGTACCGACTCTTCCCAGCACCCCTGTGGCGTTGGGTACCGGGGTAATAATAGGGGGTTAGCGCTAGCTGTTTTTGTGGCTAGCGCTAAGCCCATCTTAGCAATGGACTCCGTCTATAAGACAGCTTCCACTACTAAGCCTGTCTAGTAAAGTAATGAAAAAACACAACAGGTTTAAATAAATTTTTATTACAAAAAACACTCCCCCACAAGCCCTCATTAACCATTTTATTAAAATCAGCCAAAGGCTGTCCAGGCATGCTGGGAGTTGTAGTCTTGCAACATCTGGAGGCACCCTGGTTGGGAAACACTGTTTTAGGCCAGTGTTTCCCAACCAGGGTGCCTCCAGATGTTGCAAAACTACAACTCCCAGCATGCCTGGACAGCCAAAGGCTTTCTAGGCATGCTGGGAGTTGTAGTCTTGCAACATCTGGAGGCACCCTGGTTGAAAAACACTGTTTTAGGCCAGTGTTTCCCAACCAGGGTGCCTCCAGATGTTGCAAGACTACAACTCCCAGCATGCCTGGACAGCCAAAGGCTGTCCAGGCATGCTGGGAGTTGTAGTCTTGCAACATCTGGAGGCACCCTGGTTGGGAAGCTTGGGCAACTTATCGACTTCCGTAGGATCCAGCGCCGCACGACATTGCTGCACGACAGTGCCGCCCGACGATCTCCGTCACCGATCGTCGCTGGAGCCTCGGAAGGGTAAGTGAACGTCTTCGCCGGTCCCCTTCAGCTGTTTAGTTTTGCAACAGCTGGAGGACTACAGTTTACAGACCACAAGCCAGTGGTCTGCAAACTGTGGCCCTCCAGCTGTTGCAAAACTTCAACTCCCAGGATGCCTGGACAGCCAAAGGCTGTCCCGGCATGCTGGGAGTTGTAGTCTTGCAACATCTGGAGGCACCCTGGTTAGGAAACACTGTTTTAGACCAGTGTTTCCCAACAAGGGTGCCGCCAGATGTTGCAAAACTACAACTCCCAGCATGCCTGGACAGCCAAAGGGTGTCCAGGCATGCTGGGAGTTGTAGTCTTGCAACATCTGGAGGCCCTCTGGTTGGGAAACATTTTTAGGGCTTGGGCAACTTACCGGCTTCCGTAGGATCCAGCGCTGCACGACACTGCCGCTCGACAGAGCCGCCCGACGACCTCCGTCAGCGATCGTCGCTGGAGCCTCGGAAGGGTAAGTGAACGTCTTCGCCGGTCCCCTTGAGCTGTTTAGTTTTGCAACAGCTGGAGGACTACAGTTTACAGACCACAAACCAGTGGTCTGCAAACTGTGGCCCTCCAGCTGTTGCAAAACTACAACACCCAGCATGCCCTGACAGCCAAAGTCTTTGGCTCTCAGGGCAGGAGCCCGGGCTGACATTACAGTGCAGCCGCCCGGGCTCCTCATATGGCCTCCCCGCTACCCTCACTTATGGGGACACTGATATACATCCCCCCTTGTCTCCCACCAGCACCGCTCAGCTCCCGCTGCTACAATACTACAACTCCTAGCGTGTCCTCACTGTAAGGGCATGCTGGGACTTGTAGTCTTGCAACAGCAGACAGATGGGAGTTGTGTGGTGCTGGCAGGTGAGAGGGGGGGGGGGATGTAAATCACTGCAGTGTCCCGGTAGCGCAGTGAGGGTAGCGGGGAGAAAGTATGTCGGAGCCCTGGCAGCAGTAGCTTTTCCTGCTCCATGTTGGAGCTGGAGTAAATTTAGTCAATTTTTACGGCCGTTGCGACAGTTTATTGCGCAACTGCGACTGTCTCAGTTAATAAATACCTGACCACTGCAAGTAAAAAATGAAAACTTGCGTAAATTAAGCGGGGGGAAAAAATTTGACTTTCTAGCTCTTGCTAGAGAAAGTCGCACAAAAAATAGGGTAGGCGCAATTGCGACAATTTTGCGCCAAAAATAGTGAGAAAAAAATTACTAAACCCCTTAGTAAATGCCCCTCATAGTCTGCTGCACTTTTCTACACAATTATTTTTTTTATTAATATTGTGTTTTATTATAATGACACATAACGTGTCCCACATCAGTGAATACACCCCTAACATTTTTGTAAATATTTTATTAAATGTTTTCATGTGACAACACTGTGAAATGACTCTCTGCTACAATGTAAAGTAGTGAGTGTACAGGCTGTATAACATTGTTTTACAGTGTTTAATGTTTTATAGTGTTTAATGTTGTGTCCCCTTAGAATAACTTGATGCACAGCCATTAATGTCTGAACCTTGAAAACAATAGTAAGTACACCCCTAAGTGGAAATTGGGCCCAAAGTGTCAATACATTGTATAGATACCATAATTTTCCAGTACTGCTTTAAAGGGGTACTCTGCCCCTAGTCATATTATTACCTATCCAAAAGATAGGGGATAAGATGTCTGATCATACGGGTCCCGCCGCTGGGAACCCCGTGATCTCTCCTGCAGCACCCCGTGTCATCTGCTGCACGGAGTGAATGTCACTTCTTGCAGCAGAGAACACGGGGTTCTGCAGGAGAGATCGCGGGGGTTCCCAGGGGGATGTCTAGGAGCGAAGTAACCTATTTATGCAAATTTTTGCATATGCAAATTTTCACATATGCGAAAATAAAACGTGAATATTACGAATATGCGAATTTAGCGAATATATGATGAATATTTGTCCATATATTCGTAAAATATTGCGATTTGCCTATGCCGCTCAACACTAGTCAATTAAAGAACTTTTGTAATATATGGTAATATGGTTGTTAAAATGTTTTTAAATATTTAATAAAGTAAACAAACCCTGAAAATTCCACCACTAGGGGTCCCCGTACCTACTAGGAAACTAACCAGTCCTGCAGCAGCATCAGGCATGTCCATGAGTCATGGACAAGAGATGGGCAAGGCTGCATGTGTAGGCACACCAATCATCTCCCACCTTCCTCTGAAAGGATTTCTAACACTGTGAGCTAATAAAAAGAGGTATTTTGTAATAAATATATGTGTCCGAGGCATAAAAATTTCATGTACATAGTCAGTATTAGGTACCGAGTAACATTTTATTTAATTTTTTATTTATTTTTTGATCTCACAGGTACGCTTTAAGTAATATGGCTCTCTTAAAGAAGCAACATCCCTAACAAGGACTTGGACTGTATTGACCAGGTAGTGATGGACTGCATTGTTTTTGCACGATTGTTTAGAAGCATATATATTTATGCATTGACAACTGCAGGTGGTTGGGCATAATTTCCCTTGAATATTGTGACCTAATTATTTTAACGAAAAGCAAAGATGGTGGACATTCATAGTGTAACCATGTAAAATAACACCTAGTTGGGGGAGGTTATGGCAGTTGGTAGTCTCACAGAGACCCATAAAAGCAATGTTGTTTTAGTCAAGTCCTAATAGCAGTCTTGGACAAAACCTGACCTCCTTGGTGTTGTTCATGGTCTTCTAGGTCTTAGTAAGGGACCACAAGAAATATTTCTAATTTGGCTTTGCAACATTCAAGATTACTTACTTACCTATCTCCTTAACGACGAAGGACGTATATACACGTCCTCCTCCGGCTCCCGCGATATGCCGCGGGGTCACGCGGTGACCCTGCATCATATCGGGTTGGTACCGGCGGCCATCAATGGCCGGGACCCGCAGCTAATACAGGACATCACCAATCGCGGTGATGCCCTGTATTAACCCTTCAGACGCGGCGATGAATGCTGACCGCCGCGTCTGAAGCGAAAGTGAAAGTATCCCGGCTGCTCAGTCGGGCTGTTCGGGACTGCCACTGTGAAATTGCGGCATCCCGAACAGCTTGCAGGACACCAGGAGGGACCCTACCTGCCTTCTCGGTGTCTGATCGGCTAATGACTGCTCTGTGCCTGAGATCCAGGCAGGAGCAGTCAAGCGCCGATAACACTGATCACAGGCGTGTTAATACACGCCAGTGATCTGTGTAAAAGATCAGCGTGTGCAGTGTTATAGGTCCCTATGGGAGCTATAACACTGCAAAAAAAGTTTAAAAAAGTGTTAATAAAGATCATTTAACCCCTTCCCTAGTAAAAGTTTGAATCCCCCCCCTTTTCCCATTAAAAAAATAAAAGCGTAAATAAAAATAAACATATTTGGTATCGCTGCATGTGCAAATGTCCAAACTATAAAAATATATTGTTAATTAAACCGCACGGTCAATGGCGTACACGTAAAAAAATTCCAAAGTCCAAAAAAGCGTATTTTTGGTCACTTTTTATACCAGTAAAAAATTAATAAAAAGTGATCAAAAAGTCAGATCAAAACAAAAATGATACCGATAAAAACTCCAGATCACGGCACAAAAAATGAGCCCTCAAACCACCCTGTACGTGGAAAAATAAAAAAGTTATAGGGGTCAGAAGAGGACATTTTTAAACATAATCATTTTCATGCATGTAGTTATGATTTTTTACAGAATTACGACAAAATTAAACCAGTATAAGTAGGGTACCATTTTAACCATATGGACCTACAGAATAATGATAAGGTGTCATTTTTACCAAAAAATGCACTGCATGGAAACGGAAGCCCCCAAAATTTTAAAAATGGCGTTTATTCTTCGATGTTGTGGCACAATGTTTTTTTTTTCCGTTTTGTTGTGGATTTTTGGGTAAAATGACTAATGTCACTGTAAAGTAGAATTAGTGATGCAAAAAATAAGCCATAATATGGATTTTTAGGGGGAAAATTTAAAGGATTATGATTTTTAAAAGGTAAGGAGGAAAAAACTAAAATGCAAAAACTGTTAAGGACCAAGAGCATAAACCTAAGCCCCTAGTCCCGCTCCCGTGATATAACGCGGGGTTACACGGTAACCCCGCATCATATCACGGCGGACCCGGCGTCATAGTGAAGCCAGGACCCGCCACTAATAGCGCGTGGCACTGATTGCGGTGGCGTGCCCTATTAACCCTTTAGCCGGGCGCTCAAAGCTGAGCCGCGTGGCTAAAAGTGAAAGTAAAATGTGCCGGTTAGCTCAGGGAGCTGTTCGGGATCGCCGCGGCATAATCGCGGCATCCCGAACAGCTGTACTTCAGGAGGAAGGTCTCTTACCTTCCTTCCTGCAGTCCGATCGCCGAATGAATGCTTCAAGCCTGAGATCCAGGCTTGAGCATTCAATTGCCGAAAACACTGATTGATGCATTCCTATGGAGATGCATCAATCAGTGGTAAAGATCAGTACATGCAATGTTATAGCCCCCCCTGGAGGCTATAATATGGCATAAGAAAAGTGTAAAAAAATCATTAAGCCTTTCAATGATCCCTTCCCCTAATAAAAGTTTGAATCACCTGGCATTTCCAAGAATAAAAAAAAAAACAGTGTAAATAAAAATAAACATATGTGGTATCGCCGCGTGCGTAAATGTCCGAATTATAAAAATATACCACTTTTTATACCGCACGTTCAATGGCGTACGCGCAAAAAATTCCAAAGTCCAAAATAGCGTATTTTTGGTCACTTTTTATATCATGAAAAGATGAATAAAAAGCGATCAAAAAGTCCGATCAATGCAAAAATGGTACCGATAAAAACTTCAGATCACGGCACCAAAAATGAGCACTCATGGCCCCCTGAACATGGAAAAATAAAAAAGTTATAGGGCTCAGAAAATTACAGTTTTAAATGTATAAATTTTCCTGCATGTATTTATGATTTTTTTTCAGTAGTAATACAAAATCAAACCTATACAAATAGGGTATCATTTTAACCGTATGGACATAGAGAATAAAGAAAAGGTGTCATTTTCAACGAAAAATGTACTATGTAAAAACGGAAGCCCCCAAAAATAGCATTTTTTTTCAATTTTGCCGCACAATGATTTTTTTTTTTCCCGTTTCGCCGTAGATTTTTGGGTGCAATGACGGACGTCATTACAAAGTAGAATTGGTGGCGCAAAAAATACACCATAATACAGATTTTTAGGTGCAAAATTGAAAGAGTTAAGGGGCTAGTGTAAGCAAAACATTTCAAGCATTGTACAACTTAACATGACTATAACAATAAAGTTTTGTGACCCGTTGTGTGCAAAAAATTATTTCACTTGTTTTTATCAAAAGGGGACTGCAGCATTACAGCGGGGTGTTACCCCGTACGGCCCAGTGTTTCTTTCAAACCCACAAAAGCTAGCTATTCTTAGAGATACTGTTCCGCATCTTTACTGTTACAAAAGCTGTAGTCCTATTCACACTATGTACAATTGAGAAAATCAGGGTCATTATTAAAATTATTATAATTTTACATTGCTGTGTGACATACAAACTGGACTAGATTCTGGTTATTTACTGTCCCAGACAAAAGCAAAGCAGTTTTTCTTAAGAAAGCTAATAAATATCTTATCCTCATCTTCCTTCTGCTAGCTTCTTATCTCAGCTTCTCCTCTTGCCATTTTATTCCAACACATAATTTTTTAGTAGTTTCTTTATTTTCTCCTCTTTGTCCTCTGTATTTCTCTTCTCTTTCCATTTTTTTTATTTTTTTCTTCGTTTTTATTTCTTCTCTATCACCCACTGCAAAAATATAATCCAGTTGAAACATTTTTAGGGAATTCACAGTGTGGAAGCCTGAGGGATGTTAAATGACTGTATTTCTAATATCTTGTGAAATTTCTCTCCTTATCCCTCCCTCTGTTAATTAATTACATGCCACCATGCATCTCACAGGCGCAGTGTGATAAGAATGCGTACAAAAGGAATAAAACACATACACCAGCCTTAAAGATGGGAAATTATTTATATGCCACTGAAAAAATACTGGTAGAGAATATCCTTAGGTTAGAACTGAAAGCAGAAGTGCATTTTTACTATTACTTTTCAATATAGCAATAAGACTGCTTTTTTCAGGCTTTGTTATTTAAGTGATGTTAAAATAATACTAATTATTATAGTATTATCAACAGAACAATCCTTATCTAGATGAACCATTTATTTTGGGAAACGGTAATCTCAGGAACATGTTTAGAAAATGTGGCTAACTTGCTGGTCATAAAAAAGCAGCAGACAATTCACAATCCCCCATGCATTTTTTTTTTTAGAAATAGACCCCAGTATAAAGGAAAAGACAAACATGTCCTTATAAAAAAATATGTCAATATTTCATGGGAGAAAGTTAAGAATAAGAACTCTAGGGTGGTTGAAGGAGTAAATAGGCTAATAACAACATATCTAATGATCTAAAGTTTTAGAATAGTTCATTATAAATGTCTACAGTCTTCGTTTTTGGTGCAAGACTGTCTTGTGAACCTGACCTCATAGGGATGGGCATATGCAAATGTATATTAAAACGATTAAAGGGGTAATGCAGCCAAAATTAACTTATCCCCTATCCACAGAATAAGGGATAAGTAGCTGATTGTGGGCGACTGCTGGGACCCCCCACGATCTCTGGATCGGAAACCCATCTCACTCAGTGAAAAGCATATGTCATCTACCGCTTGACTGCTTTCGCTCCATTAATTTCTATTGGAGCGCTGATGATGCTCGAGTACTGGACTCCTTTTTTCCGGAGTTTCTATAGAAATCAATGGAGCGCACTACTCACTCAGAGTCGTTGGGTAGGGGACAAGTTGATTTTGGCTGCAGTACCCCTTTAAAGTGTTCCCTTTAAAGGATTTAGAATGTGGTTAATAATTACTTATTCTATGGTATAGGATAATAAAGGTGTTTTTTTTATTTATTTTTCCCAGCAATGAGGGTAGTCTAGTCTACTGTATGGTGGGGGCTAATGTTACCATGTGGACCATGAGTAAGGAAGAAAAAATAGTTTGGACGTCCCCTGTAAGGCCTCTTTCACACTACCCATATACCCGTCAAATACGGAACACAAACCCTCTCTTTTTTTTTGCAGTTTGACAGCCATCATTTTGACGGGTCCTAATGGGCAATAATGGGTCCCAATGGACCCTATTAAAATCAATGGGGTCAGTTGGGCGCTGTTATTTTCTGAGAGAATAGTGGGAGAAAAAGACGGTGCAAGCACTATTTTTTCTCCCGCTATTTGCGATCCAAAAATAACGGACTTCACACCGCCGGAGACAACCAGCAGTATGAATGTAGCCTTAAAGGGCTAATACCCTGGTTGACTGCAGTACAAATAGTTTTGAGTGTCTTTTTTTTAATGCAAATTCTGGTGAAATCTGAATGTTTTCTAGAATAATTATTAATTATTAAGTCATTTATGCTTCCTAATTAATGATTTTCAGTCCATGTAGTTTGCCAAATACTTTTTAAATATATTGGAAGATATATCTGTGCCAAATGTCACCAAATTGCTCACCAAAACAATATTCTTTAATTACAACCTTCACTGACTAACTCTAAAAGCTTAATGTTAACTACACAAAAACATATAAAGTATTGTAATAATACACATGGGCAAAGTACGAAATAGGCCCCCAATGGTCCAAAAGTCCCATCTAATTAGGATCCATGGCACAAAGCCCAGGACATAGCAGGAGAAGATTTCCATTTATTAATTAGCAACACCATCAGTATCATTCATAATTCAGAAAATATATGCAGCACTAGTTTTGATACACAGTCATTTACATCTAGGCAAAGATATAGGCACTCAAAAATTTAAATGTTATTGAGCAATTGTATGTTACATGAGGAACTGTGTCACACCATAGAACTTTAATCAGCAGTATCAATGTAGCGTCCACCATTTTAAACATCGTGTTAATGGAGCGAGCCAGCAGATTTACAACCAGCTCTGCAAATTTGCAAAGGTGAGCGATCACCACACAGTACTGTATTCATCCCTACACACTACATTGCTGGGCTGGGTGCTCTTACACCTTGCGTAGTGAATTTGAGGTGAATGGTGATGCATACAGTACTATGTGCATCAGCACTTAAGGTTCAGGAACAGAGAGTCCAGAGATAAACAGGTCCCTGTTTCTGTATGCACATTCAATAGGAAGGTATGGCAACAAAGTAGTGCATCACTGACAATGTTGGCTGCCACTACATCAGTATGACACACAATCACGTATAACTGGTCAAAAATAAAAGGCACTCTATTATAAGTGGTATTAGTTGGCAATATAATTAAATATAGTGGTAAACATGAGCAATTGCTATACCCTAGATGCTTATAGAATGAGAGTGCAGCCTATGTATGATAAATGCAAAGTTATGGCCCATTCCGTGATCGATAGTGTTATAGATGACTGTGTAGCATAATAGTGCTTTTAAAGTCCTATAGTGTAAAACCATTGCTTGGTCAATATAAAATTGCTCAACTAACACTTACTATCTAAAATAGAGTATACATCACTTTGTATTTATTGTATATAAGCTACACCCTTTTTGTGTAAGGGCTATGTAGCCCCAATAATACACTGCTCAAAAAATTAAAGGGAACACTAAGATAACACATCCTAGATGTGAATGAATGAACTAATCGTATGAAATACTTTCCTCTTTACAAAGTTGAATGTGCTGACAACAAAATCACACATAAATTATCAATGGAAATCAAATTTATCAACCCATGGAGGTCTGGATATGGAGTCGCACACAAAAACAAAGTGGAAAACCACACTACAGGCTGATCCAACTTTGATGTAATGTCCTTAAAACAATTCAAAATGAGGCTCAGTAGTGTGTGTGGCCTCCACGTGCCCGTATGACCTCTCTACAATGCCTGGGCATGCTCCCGATGAGGTGGCGGATGGTCTCCTGAGGGATATCCTCCCAGACCTGGACTAAAGCATCTGTCAACTCCTGGACAGTCTATGGTGCAACGTGGCGTTGGTGGATGGAACGAGACATGATGTCCCAGATGTGCTCAATCAGGTCTGGAGAACGGGCAGGCCAATCCATAGCATCAATGCCTTCCTCTTGCAGGAACTGATGACCCACTCCAGCCACGGGGTCTAGCATTGTCTTGCATTAGGAGGAACCCAGGGCTGACCGCACCAGCATATGGTCTCACAAGAAGTCTGAGGATCTAATCGCAGTACCTAATGGCTGTCAGGCTACCTCTGGCAAGCACATACCACCTCACACCATTACTGACCCACCGCTAAAACGGTCATGCTGGAGGATGGCCTCTCCATACTCTGTCACGTCTGTCACATGTGCTCAGTGTGAACCTGCTTTCATCTGTGAAGATCACAGGGCGCCAGTGGCGAATTTGCCAATCTTGGTGTTCTCTGGCAAATGCCAAACGTCCTACACGGTGTTGCGCTGTAAGCACAACCCCCACCTGTGGACGTCGGGCCCTCATACTAACCTCATGGAGTCTGTTTCTGACCGTTTTAATGGACACATGCACATTTGTGGCCTGCTAGAGGTCATTTTGCAGCGCTCTGGCAGTGCTCCTCCTTGCACATAGGCGGAGGTAGCAGTCCCGCTGCTGGATTTTTGCCCTCATATGTCATCCTCCAGATCTCCTGATGTACTGGCCTGTCTCCTGGTAGCGCCTCCTTGTGTGGGTTGTAGACTCCGTCTCATGCTACCACTAGAGTGAAAGCACCGCCAGCATTAAAAGTGACCAAAACATCAGCCAAGGAAGCATAGGAACTGAGAAGTGGTCTGTGGTCACCACCTGCATAACCACTTCTGTTTTGGGGGTGTCTTGCTAATTGCCTATAATTTCCACATGTTGTCTGTTCCATTTGCACAACAGCATGTGAAATTGATTGTCAATCAGTGTTGTTTCAGTGTGGACAGTGTGATTTCACAGCAGTGGGATTGACTTGGAGTTACATTGTGTTGTTTAAGTGTTTCCTTTATTTTTTTGAGCAGTGCAGAACAATTTCCAGTTTTAATTTGCTTCGATTTGATTTGATTTAACTGATAAACCAACTCAGTTTATTATAAAGAGATAATTGATTGTGTAGTATACATAGCGCTGAATATGAATATTTCTGAATGGATAAAAACCACATTGATGCTATGGTGATCAATGGGAATCTTCCCCTAAATGTTGCCACTTTGGACTAGGCATTGTGCATTAAATTCTAACTGGATGGGACTTTTTGCCAATGGGGCCCCTTTGCAATATTGCCCATACGTGTAAAATTGCATTATTATAGCTTATATTTGTATTTAAAGGTGATAGTTTTGTTTTTTCTTCTGGATAGCTACAATGACATTTTCCCTATTTCTATGCAGTGAAACCTCTTTAGAAGACTCCTTATTCAGACCAGATTTCATATGACAGATTTTCAGTCCACCATATATTATACACAGTGGCCATTTTCTTTGAGAAGACCACTCCCTTAGCGAACCACTTTTTACTGCAAATACAGGTTTCTCTGTATTTACATATTTGTGTAAGCTTGATAATGCAAAATGAGGGGATATAGTAGGTCATGAAGATGACGGACAAGATTGATTGTTAAATGAAGGTTGCCATTGGACCATGAAACATGATCGATTAAAACATGATCAATAAATTGAAGTAAAACGATCTAAGTACACAACTGTATGAATTTCGGGATAGAAGATTTTATAGTAGGTCTGAGATAACACAATTCTGCAAAGCTTAAGGGTATGTTCACATGTATTTTATATATACCTGTAGATTTTATGCTGAATATTTAATGATTGATTAAATCATACAGCAGCATATACTGTATGTGGGAACATATCCTGTATCCTATTGCATTATATTGACCGCCTCCTGATGGCAAACCAACTTTGGTGGTAACTTTTTGTTTTTCATGTCCCCATTGCAAGGTCCATATGTTTTTTTATTCTTCCATCTACTTTGTGGTACTTATGTAGTGTAGTGTTTTGTTCCTGATCACATACTCATGTTAAGCCCTCTGGTTGAGCCTTATAGGAGGAGTTAGATAGCCTTGGGCCTCTGACTACCATGACAACCCTGACATCTATGGTTCATATTGATAATATGCAGCCGAGACTATTTCCAAATGGAGTGGACTCATCTTCTGAACCTGTCCTAAACATTCCATGATAAACTCTGCAATTCATGTATATAGGGTATGTCAGAAAGGGGTTAAATTCAACGCAAAGTCATACAAAAAATCCAGTATCGGCAATAGACAAAATAGTTCCTTTAGACTTTATTCTTGTACTAGCTGTATAATCTCAGACTCTAACAACACAGGAAGGTCACTAATGTTTCTCCTAGTGATGCACACGCTGGCAGATGCCACCTGCACTCACGCGTTGCCAAGGAAACTGTCATCTTGGCTTTTTGTCACCTCTAGCTGAGTCAGTGAGGCACCATGGAAAGGTGTATGTTTGACAGGACAAATGGAAGGAGGGGACATATTGATTGGAGACAACACAATGACAAAAATGGCCATGTTGTTCTGTTGGAGGTAGTTTTTTGGTTAACAATGCATGTTAAAACGCTAAAATAATACTTTAGCTGTGTAATGCCGACAAACGATGTGATAACATTGTTTCCAGGGCAACCTGCACTATATATTGTTCCCAAGATTCCTACACTTTGCATAAGTGCTTCTTTCGAGCTTATCTACATTTTCCAATGCTTTAGAATGTCATAAATGTTCTTCCGTCACTGTAGAGTGATATGGTAAATGTGAGTCGCTTACATCATCATCATCTTCATCATCACTGAGAAAAGGTTAAATGTTCAGCCCGAAGGAAGTAGTATATGAGCAAAACTTTAACATATTGAAGAAGAAAGCATATTTCATAGAACCGAAGAGTCAGCCCAGAATAAGAAATCACGCTGACGGCTCAGAAAGCTGGAGAATGTAAAGCTGCTAATTGCAGAAGGGTTGGGGGAAAATGTACGATAATAAACCCACCCATTTGTGTCTATGCCAGAGCATCACTAAGAGTATATAGGAGTCATCTATATCTCCAACAGGAATGCATGAGAAGTCCTACTGCAAAGTACTATATGTTCCCTTCTTAATTCCTGAGTCACTGAAGGACTTAAAGGGTTTCTCCTATTAACATAAATAGGTCTACTCCTAATGTTAAACTAAATATTTTTCAAGTGTACAAAGATTTTTAAAAGAGACATATGCTTACGATGTGAGCACTGCGTCATGTCAGGACACTAAGAAGAGGGCAAAGGGGAATGTGAGAGAGAGTGTGTAATGTTGTAGAGAACACAAAACGGCATTTGGGCGTTAATAGAATTGATAGGACCCTGCGGATAGACCCCTACGGATAGGGGATAAGATGTCTGATCGCGGGAGTCCCGCCGTTGGAGACCCCTACAATCTTTCATTCCACCTTTGTGAGCTCTCCACAGCACTGGAGGCTCCAATTGTGAAGCGTTATGACTACGCGGCCGGAGTATTGTGACGGCCATGGTCATAACGCTTCACACTCGGAGCCTCCAGCGCTTTGGAGAGCTCACAAAGGTGGGTGCGGAATGAAACATTGCAATCAGTCATCTTATCCCCTATCCATAGGATAGGGGATAAGATGTCTTAGGGCCGGAGTACCCCTTTAAAGATTTAATCTCATCTTAAACATTTATGGTACATCTTATGGATATACAGTAGATATAGATTTGGGTCCCAATTCTTGGACCGCTGAGCAAAGGTTCCCTGACCCCTAACCTGTCTGCCAGGACAGAAACAGCTGAGCTTGCTGTGTTCCACGGTTTCTGTAAGTAAATGCGAGTTATGGAAATAATATTGCACCACAAGCTCCGTTGTTTTGATAATCCTGGTTATCTTAGCAGCAAACTAGCAGTCAGAGACAAGGTCACTTAAGTAACGTTTCAACAGGGCTTTTCCTAAATTTTGGAAAGCTGTGCCAAGCCCAATCTATGAGGTCCCCAGACAGCAGCCAAAAGACAAATCCCCAAGAGGTCTGGAAATTCACCTGATATGCCAACGTCAAGTAGCACTCCAAAGTGCAACAGCAGAACATACTGTATACGGCGAATACACCCCTATCGCGGCGGTCCCTACGGCCATCAATGGCAGGGACCCGCGGCTAATACAGGACATCACCGATCGCGGTGATGCCCTGTATTAACCCTTCAGACACGGCGATCAAAGCTGACCGCCGCATCTGAAGGGAAAGTGACACTAACCCGGCTGTTCAGTCGGGCTGTTCGGGACCGCCGCGATTTCACCGCGGTGGTCCCGAACACCCCGACTGAACAGCCGGGTTAGTGCTTACAGGACACCGGGAGGTACCTTACCTGCCTCCTCAGTGTCTGCTCCGTGCCGGGATCCCCTGTACGGCTGGCGCTCTCCTTCCTCGTCATCACGTCGTCGCGCACGTGCATCAGCGTGCGTAACAACGTGATGGCGGCGACGGAGAGCAAGGATACCCGGCCGGCAGCAGAGACGTTCCGGAGCGATGGGGACACGGCGACAGCGATGGAGCGACATCCAGGGCAGCGGTGACGGGTTCGTAGTGGCGGGGACACGTAAGTATTACCTCCTATCCAGTGGTCTTCAACCTGCGGACCTCCAGATGTTGCAAAACTACAACTCCCAGCATGCCCGGACAGCCAACGGCTGTCCAGGCATGCTGGGAGTTGTAGTTTTGCAACATCTGGAGGTCCGCAGGTTGAAGACCACTATTGGGTTCAGAATCTTTATTTTTTTAGGTTTTGACCCTATAAATTGGGTGCGTCTTATACGCCGGTGCGTCCTATAGGGCGAAAAATCCGGTATATACTGTATTTAAATTTAGAGTATCAGTTCTTCTCCACAACCTGCCAAACAAAGGCAGATACAATAATGCAGTATAACATGCCTTAACACATCTTGGCACATGTCGACAGGCAATAAGTCACTGTCAGGAAATGCAGCAGTATTCATTCTAATATGAACAATCCACACAGAAACAAACACACTCACACACATATGACAAATAGCGCAGCACTTCAGTTAACAATCCAAATGTGAACATTTATTTAGCCCATATCAGATGTGACATTTCAGTTCCTCTATGGAACTATTCTCAAGCCTTGAGAATAGTTCCACTAAGTGCTGCTGGAGCACTGTGTGGTGCCACGGGGGAGGGGGGGGGGGGGTAGAATGTGGGTGAAATGTACAATTCATGACGCCGGGGCAACAATAACCTATAGATTTTTGAGGATGAGATAGCTCTCCTGGTCCAGATGCAAGGACAATAAGGACTGATGCCAGGTTATGGACAACTATCTTTACTGAGGCCAGAATTGTTGTTAAAATCCTCACTGTACAGATTTGTGCAGAGAGAAGTGCAGAATGAACCAGGGAAGCCAGTCTCCTTGCTGGGACTTGTAGTTGCTGAGACAGCAGATTTGAGATAAATGACAGCCCACTCTGAATTTAGAGACTTTGTACTGACTAACTGACTGGCTGAAGACTATTTTTCCCTCTGCAGCATTCCCTTAAAAGATAGTACATACTTAACAGGAGCACACTGCAATATATATATATATATATATATATATATATATATATATATATATATATATATTATATATATATATATATATATATATATATATATATGTTTGTGTGTGTGTGTGTGTGTAATAGTTCTTGTACCAGCTGATATAATACATCACACATAACATCCTAAATCCTATATTAGAACATATGACAAGAATCTAACTAAACCCCTAGGACACTAGAGAACATACAAAGTAGCAAAGTTGTAGATGACTACTGTGCTCCCCACTCCTCAAATCATCAACTTTAAGATTTCTCTTCTGCTTCCCTGTGCTAAGGGACATGCTACCCCAACACATCTCTACTACACAACTGTAAAGCATCTTCTAGTTAAACTTCCTACTTCTCTTTTTTTTTATTATAAGCCCTTTGTTGGTATGAACCTCTTTCCTTCTGTACCAGCTTGTGACACAATAAATGTATGTTTATTGTACTTGTTTTTAACCCGTTAAGGACGGACCCATTTTTTACCTTAATGACCAGGCTCTTTTTATTTTATTTGACATGTGTCTCTTTAAATGCTAATAACTTTAGAATGCTTCTAAACTTTAGAATGCGGAACTATTCTGATAATCTTTTTTCGTGACATAATCTACATGATATAAGTGGTGCATTTTTGATGACACATGAAGCAGTTTTTGTGAAAAACTCACAAATATTGTGAAAAAAATGGAAAATTTCTGGCATTTTTTAAAAATATTTCTTTTATGGTGTTCACTGTGCGGTAAAAGTGATTTTATATTTATTGTGTAGGAAGGTATGATTATGGTGATACCCTTTTTATATAGCTTTTTATGGTATCATTCTTGCGATACATGCTACCTTTTGATCTTTTTAATTTTGCTATTTGTATTAAAATTGGCAAATTTTTTGCTTTTCTTTACGGTGTTCACCGCGCGGGATAATTTACATCATACCTTTATAGTACACATCATTACGGACGTGGCAATATCTAATATGTATATTATTTGTGTTTTTTTATGATAATACAGGGCTTTTATTAAGAAATGGGAATTTTTTTTACTTCCTACTTTTATTGACAAACTTTTTTATTAATTTTGTTTCACTTTTTACAGGTTATACTATGCTGTCATACATTTTTACTGCAGCACAGTATGAACTGATCAGCTGTACACAGTACAGCCTGTGCGATCCAGCCTGTGGCTGGATCTCACAGGCTTCCGTAGCTGGCAGACAGAAGGTCCTCTTCTGACCTCCTGCTGCCATAGCAGCCAACGGCGAACAGGGGGAGCTCCCTCCCTCTGTCATCGGCGATCAGTGCTGCAGTCAGATTGACCACGGCATTGAAGGGGTTAACTGTCAGGATCGGAGCTCCGCTCTGCTCCTGACAGCTGTTACGGGTGCCCAGCTATATGCGATTGCTGGACATATATATATACGTCAATTTGCATTATGTCATGGAAAAAATGTACATATATATATGTCCATTTGCGGTAAAGGGTTAAATACTTATGCACTGTATTTAAACCCTTTTGTGTATGTCTAAAGCATATTACATGATAATAAAAATACCTGATATCTTTGTACATTAGGAAGCATGTGCAGAATGCGGAACATTATAAACAAATTAGATGTAAATTGATTCAGCTGTGTATTCCCTAAATGACCTCTGTATTTGAAGACTGGTCTCTAGGAAATGACCCTGTAATGTTGCACTATTGACCATAAAGGTCAATTTAAAGTAAATGTCTGATGAATTTATATTGCAATCCATAGGTTATTAGCCATTGCATTCCTGTCGGCAACATTCACAAATATCCATTATGTCAAACATCAAATAATATAAAAATATTTAATTTGAGTGACAGTAGAAATACATAAATGTCAAGCATCAACTTCTAACATGTGCATACATACACTGAATGACAGTTTGATTCCCCTTTCACTATGGCAATTTAGGATATAATAGGGTTTTATTGTTAAAATAGTTTTTAACCCCTTCCCGCAGAATGACTTAGAATGATATAAACGTCAGGTTATGCTGGTAGTTTGCGCATCATGACGTTTAAATAAGTCCTTCAGTTAACCCAGTGATGTGCGGCATCGCACAGGTTAACAGGCAGAAGTCCCACTGTTACCAGCGGGAGACAACTTCTGCAAGCCCCCCAGGACCATTTGAGAATGGTCCTGGTCAGCGATCACAGCAGTGGCGGATCCAGGGGGGGGGGCAACGGGATTGCTGCCCCCCCCCCCCCCCCCCCCGAGATTGCTCCCCCTCCCGATACTATATTAGTGATGAGTGGGAGCTGTCAGCCCCGGCTGCACTGTCCCCTCACATGCAGCCTGTGAACCGCCGGGGACACCATTCTCTGCAGGACACCATTCTCTGCAGGACACCATTCTCTGCAGGACACCATTCTCTGCCTGCCAGTGCTGAGAATGCTCCGGTCACAGCATCATTCAGTATGCAGGCATTACACTGTGCAGGGGCTGGGAAGAGATAAGCTCCTCCCCCTCTCACCCCTCTGTGTTTCCTGCAGGCCGGGCTCAGCTTACTGCCCTCCACCACAGGCCCGGACACCCACCCAATGCCTCCAGACCCCCCTGTCCACCCTGATACTGCCCTTCATGGTAAGTAACTTTGGGGGAGGAGGAAGGGGGGGGGTCAGGCTCGGGAGACAGGTAAAGGGGAACTCTTATCAGTGTTTCCCAGCAGAGGCCTCTAACTATAGTAAAACTACAACTCCCAGCATGTATTTGGCTTTGTGGGCATACTGGGAGTTGTAGTTTTACAACAGCTGGAGGCACCCTGGTTGGGGAATACTGATCTATCTGTCTTTCTATCTCCTATCCATCTCTCATATCTATGTATCTATCTATCTCATATCTATCTATCATCTATCTATCTATCTCATATCTATCATATCTATCATTTATCTATCTATCTCATATCTATCTATCTATCTCATATTTATCTATCTATCTCATATCAATCTATGTATCTCCTATATATCTATCTCAAATCAATCTATCTATCTCCTTTCTATCTATCTATCTATCTATCTATCTATCTATCTATCTCATATCAATCTTTCTCATATCTATCTATCATCTATCTATCTCATATCTATCATATCTATCATTTATCTATCTATCTCATATCTATCTATCTATCTATCTCATATTTATCTATCTATCTCATATCAATCTATGTATCTCCTATATATCTATCTCAAATCAATCTATCTATCTCCTTTCTATCTATCTATCTATCTATCTATCTCATATCTATCTATCTATCTATCTATCTCATATCTATCTATATATCTATATCATATCATATCTATCTATCTATCTATCTATCTATCTATCTATCTATCTATCTATCTCTCTCATATCTATCTATCTATCTATCTATATCATATCTATCCCACTGCTGCCAACATCTAATTTTCATTTACTTACAGCCTATTTAGATGCCGAGACGGGATAAGTTATAGATTGTGGGGGATCCGAGCGCTAGGACCCCTACAATCTCCCGAAAAGGGCCCCTGCAGTCTGCTGGAAGGGAGTGCTGAACCCTGAACGGGGCTTCTTGCGGGGGACATTGGAATGACCACTTCCGGCAGACTGACAGGGCCCCGTTATGTGCCCCTGACTTATAATGCCCCCCTGTCATGTGCCCCTGACTTATAATGCCCCCCTGTCATGTGCCCCTCACTTATAATACCCCCCTGTCATGTGCCCCTCACTTATAATGCCCCCCTGTCATGTGCCCCTCACTTATAATGCCCATCTGTCATGTGCCCCTCACTTATAATGCCCCCTGTCATGTACCCCTCACTTATAATGCCCCCCTGTCATGTGCCCCTCACTTATAATGCCCCCCTGTCATGTGCCCCTCACTTATAATGCCCCCCTGTCATGTGCAGCTAACAAATAATGTGCTCTGATTTATAATGCCCTCCTTTTATGTGCCCCTTACTTAAAATGCCCCCTGAGGGTGCAGGACAGGGGGCATTATATGTGAGGGGATCATAACGAGTCATTATAAGTCGAAGCACATTATATATAAGCGGTCCAAGACAGGGGGGCATTATAAGTGAGGGGCACATGACAGGGGGGCATTATAAGTGAGGGGCACATGACAGGGGGGCATTATAAGTGAGAGGCACATGACAGGGGGCATTATAAGAGAGGGGCACATGACAGGGGTGCTCCTCGCGTATAATGCCCCCCTGTCATGTGCCCCTCACATTTAATGCCCCCTGTCATGTGCCCCTCACATTTAATGTCCCCTGTCATGTGCCCCTTACTTAAAATGCCCCCTGAGGGTGCATTATAAGTTAGGGGCACATAACAGGGGGCATTAAATGTGAGGGGAACATGAAAGGGGCATTATAAGTTAGGGGCACATAGCAAGGGGCATTAAATGTGAGGGGCACATGACAGGGGGCATTATAAGTGAGGGGCACATAACAGGCCCTCACTTGTAATGCCCCCCTGTCTTGGGCCCCACACTTATAATGCCCCCCTGTCTTGGGCCCCTCACTTATAATGCCCCCCTGTCTTGGGCCGCTAACATATAATGTACTTCAACTTATAATGCCCCCTGTTATGTGCCCCTTACTTATAATGCACCCTGAAGGGGCAGGACAGGGGGCATTATATGTGAGGGGAACATTACAAGGGCATTATATGTGAGGGGCACATGATAGGGGGGCATTATAAGTGAGGAACCCCTTGTCATGTGCCCCTCACATATAATGCCCCCCTGTCATGTGCCCCTAACATATAATGTGCCCTGTCTTATAATGCCCCCCTGTTATGTTCCCCTCACTTATAATGCCCCCTGAGGGAGCAGGGTTGGGGGGCATTATATGTGAGGGGAACATTGCAGGGGCATTATATGTGAGGGGCACAGCACAGGGGGCATTATATGGTAGGGGAACAGGACAGAGGGCATTATTATTATGAGGGGGAACAGGACAGGTCATAGTTATATGTGGGGGCACAGGATGGGGCATTACTACTATATATGAGGGGCACAGAGTATATGGAATTTCTGGGGTAGTACGATTTTCATTAGCCACAATAAATCACAGTATTGTATTCAGAGGGATATTTAGAGCTTACAGTGTGCGGTAGTATTATATTCAGAAGGTACAGTGTGTGGCAGTATTATATTCTAAGGGTACATTGTGTGGGCAGTATTATATTCAGGGGTACAGTGTGTGGCAGTATTATATTCTGGTACAGTGAGTAGCAGTATTATATTCTGAGGTTACAGTGTGTGGCAGTATTATATTCATGGGGTACAGTGTGTGGCAGTATTATGTTCTGGGGTACAGTGTGTGGGCAGTATTATATTCTGGGGTACAGTGTGTGGCAGTATTATATTCTGGGGTACAGTGTGTGGCAGTATTATTATATTCTGGGGTACAGTGTGTGGCAGTATTATATTCTGAGGGTAAAGTGTGTGGCATTATTATATTCTGAGGGTACAGTGAGTAGCAGTATTATATTCTGAGGTTACAGTGTGTGGCAGTATTATATTCATTGGGTACAGTGTGTGGCAGTATTATTCAGTGGGTACAGTGTGTGGCAGTATTATATTCATTGGGTACAGTGTGTGGGCAGTATTATATTCAGTGGGTACAGTGTGTGGCAGTATTGTATTCATTGGGTACAGTGTGTGGGCAGTATTATATTCAGTGGGTACAGTGTGTGGCAGTATTATATTCAGTTGGTACAGTGTGTGGCAGTATTATATTCAGTGGGTACAGTATGTGGCAGTATTATATTCAGTGGGTACAATGTGTGGCAGTATTATATTCAGTTGGTACAGTGTGTGGCAGTATTATATTCAGAGGGTACAGTATGTGGCAGTATTGTATTCAAAGGGTAAAGTGAGGTTTAGTGTATTCGGAGGGTACAGTGTGTCAGAATTATATTCAAAGGATATGGTGTTTGGCAGTATTATAATAATACTTTTTTCATATAGAAAGGCAAACAAGGTGAAAGCCAGCTCACCCCGCCCCAGACAGTAGAGCACGGATCCGGGCGCTGGACGGCACCAGCCAATGAGAAAATGAAAGAGATCGGATCCAGCTCAATGCAGGTAAAATCGGGTTTAATCCATAGGACAAGGAAGGAACAAGTTATGCGTTTCAAGCGCTGCAAGCGCTCTTAGTCATACAACAAATGCATGTTACAAGTCGGCTTAAATTTAAGCCGACTTGTAACATGCATTTGTTGTATGACTAAGAGCGCTTGCAGCGCTTGAAACGCGTAACTTGTTCCTTCCTTGTCCTATGGATTAAACCCGATTTTACCTGCATTGAGCTGGATCCGATCTCTTTCATTTTTTCATATAGAGGATCAGAATCCGCTGACACAGTGAAGAGATGTCTGGGCGTCAAGTTATGCAGCGAGAACATTTAGTTGGACCCGGTGGTATGTTCCATCTGAATTAGATAAGGAAAGACTATAGAGAAGACGTCACCTGTAGTCACTAATATCATTGTGTATTGTCCTGACTGTCCCATCAGAGCTGTAGTCACTTGTAAGTTTTGCAGTAATGATGGGTGAAACAACAACTCCCAGCATCTCCTCACCACTGCTTAGGTCATACTGGGAGCTGTAGTTTTAAATGGTAAAAACTTCTTTAGCGCTTTCCCATTCTGTGGCAATTGGTATATTTGATTGTTATACTGGATACATTTAATAATATTGTAAGTGATTTAAGCAACACTTTATTTTCTGTCCACCAAAACGAAATTCTCTAATAGTGCCCCTCCCGAGACTAGACTCTGGATCCACCCCTGGATCACAGTGATTGGTCCCTGTCTCAGCCAACAGGGGGTGAAAGTTTATTTCCCCCACTCTACCTGCCCCTAGAGCAGGGGAAGAGGACCGCGAGAGATGCGGGGGGAACCACGGCACATACCTGGGACCGGCGCGGCAGTGGGGACCGGGGACCGGCGGCAGGCACAAGTGGAGGCGGCAGCGGCAGTGTCGGCATCAGAGGCAGCAGTGAAGATCGCTGTAAAGTGATCTTCACTGCTGCTTCTAGGAGTTCCAGAACTACAACTCCCAGCATGCCCAGACAGCCTTTTGCTGTCAGGGCATGCTGGGAGATGTAGTTTTGCAACATCTGGAGGGCCACAGTTTGGAGACCACTGTGCAGTGGTCTGCAATCTGTGCTCTTCCAGATGTTGCAAAACTACAACTCTCAGCATGCCCAGACAGTCCAGACATGCTGGGAGTTGTAGTTCTGTAACATCTGGCCCTTCATGAACTACAACTCCCAGCATGCCTGGGCAGTCTGGGCATGCTTGGAGTTGAAGTTTTGCAACATCTAGAGGGCTACAGTTTGTACACCACTACACAGTAGTCTCCAAACTGTTCTCCTCCAGTTGATGCAAAACTACAACTCCCAGCATGCCCTTCGGCTGTCTGGGCATGCTGGGAGTTGTAATTTCGCATCAACTGGAGGCACACTGGTTGGGAAACATTGTCTGTTTCCCAACTCAGTGTTTCCCAATCCATGTGCCTCCAGCTGTTGCAAAATTAAAACTCTAACTTTACACTAACTTGCTAGTGTTTCCCCACACTTTTCATTTTCTACACCCCCTACACCCCTAACGGAATGTAACAAGGGGTATAGTGAGCCTTAACATCCCACAGGTGTTTGACAAATTTTTTTTCTCTAAAATGCTGGTGTTATCCCAAATTTTTCATTTTCACAAGGGGTAAAAAAAAAAAATAAATTGTAACCCCATTTCTTCTGAGTATATAAATACCCCATATGTGGATGTAAAATGCTCTGCTGGCGCACTAAAGGGCTCAGAAGAGAAGGAGCGCCATTCGGCTTATGGAGAGAGAATTGGAATTGAAGGCCATGTGCATTTACAAACCCCCATAATGTCAGAACGGTGGAACCCCCCCCCCCCCCCCACATGTGACCCAATTCTGGAAACTACACTCCTCAGGTAGTGTAATAAGGGTAGCAGTGAGCATTTACAACCCACAGGTGTCTGACAGATTTTTGTAACAGTGGTCCGTGAAAATTAAAAAAAATATTTTTCTTTTGCAAAGCCCACTGTTTCAAAAGTCTGTCAAACGCCAGTGGGGTGTAAATGCTCACTGCACCCATTGTTACATTCCATGAGGGGTGTAGCTTCTAAAATTGGGTCATATGTGGAGGGGTCCACTCTTCTGGCACCGTGTGGGCTCCTTCTCTTCTGAGCATTGTAGTTCGCCCGCAGAGTACATTCCATTTTCTCCTATAGCCTCTTGTAAAAATAGCAAATTTGGGGGGAAAAAACACTTAATTTACACAAACACCTGTGGGGTCGTCAAACACCTGTGGGGTGTTAAGGCTCAGTGTACTCCTTGTTACGTGCCTTGAGGGGTTTAGTTTCCAAAATAGTAGGCCATGTGCTTTTTTTTTTTTTTTTTTTTGCTATTATGGCACCACAAGGGCTTCCTAAATGTGACATACGCCCCAAACACCATTTCAGCAAAATTTGCTTTCAAAAAGTCAAATGTTACTCCTTCTCTTCTAAACATTATAGGGCACCTGCAGAGCACTTGACGTTCACATATGGGGTATTTTCATACACAGAAGAAATAGGGTTACAAATTTTGGGGTAAATTTGGGGAAAATACTTAACTTTAGTGAAAAAAAATTTTTTTTTCATTTACACATCCGACTTTAACGAAAATTTTCAAACACCTGTGGGGTGTTAAGGCTCACTGTACCCCTTGTTATGTGCCTTGAGGGGTATAGTTTCTAAAATAGTATGCCATGTGTTTTTATTTTATTTTATTTTTTTGCTGTTATGGAGCCATAGGGACTTCCTAAATTCAGCATGCCCCCCAAAAACCATTTCCGCAAAATTTGCTTTCAAAAAGCCAAATGTTGCTCTTTTGCTTCTGAGTCCCCTAGTGCACCCACAGAGCACTTTACGTTTACAAATTAGGTATTTCCTTACTCGAGAGAAATTGGGTTACACATTTTTGGGGGCATTTTTTCCTTTTACCCCTTGTAAAAATTCAAAAACTGGGTCTACATGAACATGTTAGTGTAAAAAAAATGGAGATTTAGAATTTTCACCTTTACTTTGCTGCTATTCCTGTGAAACAACTAAAGGGTTAACAAACATTCTGAATATCATTTTGTATACTTTGAGGGGTGCAGTTTTTATAATCGGGTCATTTAGAGGGTATTTCTAGTATGAAGCCCCCTCAAATCCACTTCAAAACTGAACTGGTCTCTGAAAAATTCAGATTTTGAACATTTTGTGAAAAATTGGAAAATTGCTGCTGAACTTTGAAGCCCTCTGATGTCTTACAAAAGTAAAAACATGTCAACTTTATGATGCAAACATAAAGTAGGCATATTGTATGTGTGAATCAATATATAATTTATTTGGAATGTTTATTTTCCTCACAAGCAGAGAGCTTCAAAGCTAGCAAAGTGCAAAATTTTCAAATTTTTCATGACATTTTGGAATTTTTCACAAAGAAATGATGCAAGTATCAACAAGAATGTACCACTATGATAAAGTAGAATATGTCCTGAATAAACAGTCTTTGAATCAAATTCATAAGTAAAAGCATCCCAGAGTTATTAATGCTTAAAGTGACAGTGGTCAGATTTGCAAAAAATGCTCTGGTCCTTAAAGGGGCAGTCCAGTGGTGAAAAACTTATCTCCTATCCTAAGGATAGGGGATAAGTTTGAGATTGCGGGGGGTCCGACCGCTGGGGCCCCCTACGATCTCCTGTACGGGGCCCCGACAGCCCGCGAGAAGGTGCGTGTCGACCTCTGCACGAAGCTTCGGCCGACACGCCCCCTCAATACAACTCTATGGCAGAGCCGAAGCGCTGCCTTCGGCAATCTCCGGCTCTGCCATAGAGATGTATTGAGGGGGCGTGTCGGCCACTGCTTCGTGCGGAGGTCGACACCCGCTATCTGGCCGGAGAGCTTGGCCCCCGTACAGAGAGATCGCAGGGGGCCCCAGCGGTCGGACCCCCCGCGATCTCAAACTTATCCCCTATCCTTAGGATAGGGGATAAGTTTTTCACCACTGGACTACCCCTTTAAGGCCAAAATGGGCTTGGTCCTTAAGGGGTTAAAAGCAGGGCTCAAGTCCTGCAGGAACGAGTGGGAACTGAGTTCCTGCACTTTTTCCACAGCAGGAACACTGTTCCCATTAGCAGGAGTCCTTCAGGACCTGCCATTATTTGAAAGAGTTCCTACACTTTGTTTTCCAGGACTTGACCCCTGGTTAAAAGCTACTGAAATGCGGTTGCTATTATTGCTAACTGGGCAGGACTGAATTTACCAGGAGGCACCAGTGGACCTGTACCTAGGGTGTCAGTGTTGATTTTGGCAGCAGTCAGGAAACAAAAAAAAATGCTTAATACTTTAGATGTAGCTGCTTTCCCCATGCTGCGACGTGGAGAAAAAAAAAAAAATATTTCCCTGTTTGCTTGAATCCACAAGCAACTGCTGCAATTTTACCTGCCGTTTTGAAGCTGCAGACGCCCACTATGTTGTGGAGTTGTGATTGATTTTACCACTTTCTGTGTATAGGGTGAGGTTCATAGTGGGCCATAACAAAATCCACATTTAACGCATGCAGGGGGTTTTCGTGTATTTTTGTGTCCAACATGAAACATTTTTGTGTATGTGTGTGTGTATAGGGGGCAGGACCTGGCACAGTGGGTCCATTCTAACTATATAGTATGGGTATATTGCTTAGGTAGTGGTTAATGCCAGATATTGGGTCCCTATAGATAGGAGTGAAAGCATTTAGCCATGACCACTCAGTGCTTTTATCCATACTCTAGTAGAGAATCTGATCTAGGTATCTGCCCTCATATTGTGAGCATTGACATATGATTTTGGCCATTGGGTACATTGGCCCACATTTTTTAAGCCTTACTTTTCATACCTATACTTGCTGTTATTGGTTATATTTTGATATAACTAGTAATTCTTGTTATAAATAAACGGTGATTTTATGCACTAGTTATGCTTTTTTTGGGGTCTTTTTTAAGTATACAATGTTTTTTGGAGCTATACTGCTGTTATTAGTTTATGGAACCCCACACACTCGTACTTTATGGTGGCATGGTAGAAGGTAGAAAATGCAAGGTGTAAGGGTGAATTCTTGTTTAAAATAAATTTTTGACATCTACCTGAAAAATTCCAAAGCTTTTGGAATCACCCCAATGGGGTATATTTAGTCTTAGTGCCTAAAGTAACACATGGGGTAAATACGGCCCTGTAAATGGGCATACATATTTTTATGATGAAATTCCTTGTTGTGAAGTATTTTCTTTTAGTTCTGAATGTAATCTTTGTGCTCTGGAGCCATTACACGATTTTAACCTTACAAGAAGGTGAAGGCAGGAGAGCTCAGCGTGATAGGAGCATCTTTCCATTTATGTTGTATAATTACATCTCAGGTAGAACCAATGCTAATTGGCTTAGAGAAAAAAAAAAACCTAGTTCATAAATATTCATCTCATCTCTCGAGCCCTGAAATCCTTTTATTGTTTTAATAAGAATAGCACTCTGTGTGAGCATTAAGAGCGTATAATTTGTCATTTAATGTTATTCATAATATATATAATCAGGTGGTGCATTGATGGGCTCTATGCAGGAGGGTGTGAGAGAGAGATGACCCGTATACTCTCCTGAGCCCGAGAATATTCCAGCTAAAACATTTGCTGGAAATAGTTTTGCGCTGAGTGGGAATAGGTACTGAAAATTAGAATAGCCAACACAGAAATAAATCAGATTTCCTTCCTGATCTACCGTAGATCAGAGGTTCTAATTCCACTATAAGAATACAATAGTGGCTTCCAGTTCAGGTGGCTCTTGGGCGAATTGATTACCTAGGCATATATTTTGATACAGCATCATAAGCCAATGATAGATGGCGGCATTTTATAAACAGAAACAGAAGAGCGTAAGCATCTCATTAACAGCGCGCCATATTCCACCACAGAATTCAAAGGGGATTTGCAAATTTATCCCAGGTGGAGAATGCATTATATTTTCTTGCAAGAGCTAATGCAAATACAACTGGAAAAGTATTATTTTCATTTCATGACACAAATAATGCTATGGAGGAAAGTTTCTGAATAAAAGCAAAGGTAAACAATCAGCACACCATAGGAAGAGAGGAGTCTAGAAGTGCTCGGATATTCAGCAAGTGTAGCAGCTCCAAACAATGCTTATGATATCTATTACATATAAGCTGATATCATGGAAATATAAGTCTAAAGGATATACAGACCTTAATTCAGATAGAGGGATCCAGTAATCCAAGGGTACCATAAAAATTAAAGCTTTACTAAATCCATATAAAAGTCCAAATGAACAAACAAACAGTCTCAAGGCAGGAACACAGAGGACTTGTGTTCTTGTCTTGAGACTATTTGTACAGTATGTTCATTTGGACTTTTATATGGATTAAAAAAAGCTCCAACTTTTATGATACTCATGGATTGCTGGATCCTTCTATCTGAATTAAGGTCTATATATCCTTAAGACTTATATTTCCTTTATATCAGCTTATATGTAATACATAGCATGCCGAGGCCACTTGGTTAGTCTGAGACCAGGAGAAAGAAATGTCTATCACCTGTATATAATAAAACCACCATGCCTCACATATACAACTATAATGTTCATATAGCATAATGCATGCCTATCTACAATATAACAGTGACCTCATCTGGATAAAAGTATTAACCCCTTAAGGACCAGGCCATTTTATACCTTAAGGACCGGAGCGTTTTTTGCAATTCTGACCACTGTCACTTTAAACATTAATAACTCTGGAATGCTTTTAGTTATCATTCTGATTCCGAGATTGTTTTTTCGTGACATATTCTACTTTAACTTAGTGGTAAAATTTTATGGTAACTTGCATCCTTTCTTGGTGAAAAATCCCAAAATTTGATGAAAAAAATGAAAATTTTGCATTTTTCTAACTTTGAAGCTCTCTGCTTGTAAGGAAAATGGATATTCAAAATATATTTTTTTGGGGTTCACATATACAATATGTCTACTTTATGTTTGCATCATAAAATTTATGAGTTTTTACTTTTGGAAGACACCATAGGGCTTCAAAGTTCAGTAGCAATTTGGAAATTTTTCACAAAATTTTCAAACTCACTATTTTTCAGGGACCAGTTCAGTTTTGAAGTGGATTTGAAGGGTCTTCATATTAGAAATACCCCATAAAAGACCCCATTATAAAAACTACACCCCCTAAAGTATACAAAAAAACATTCAGTAAATGTATTAACCCTTTAGGTGTTTCACAGGAATAGCAGCAAAGTGAAGGAGAAAATTCAAAATCTTCATTTTTTACACTCGCATGTTCTTGTAGACCCAATTTTTGAATTTTTGCAAGGGATAAAAAGGAAAAAATTTTTACTTATATTTGAAACCCAATTTCTCTCGAGTAAGCACATACCTCATATGTCTATGTTAATTGTTCGGCGGGCGCAGTAGAGGGCTCAGAAGGGAAGGAGCGACAAATGGTTTTTGGGGGGCATGCCGCATTTAGGAAGCCCCTTTGGTGCCAGGACAGCAAAAAAAAAACACATGGCATACCATTTTGGAAACTAGACCCCTCAGGGAACGTAACAAGGGGTAAAGTGAACCTTAATACCCTACAGGTGATTCGCGACTTTTGCATATGTAAAAAAAATATATTTTTTTTTTACCTAAAATGCTTGGTTTCCCAAAAATTTTACATTTTTAAAAAGGGTAATAGCAGAAAATACCCCCCAAAATTTGAAGCCCAATTTCTCCCGATACAGAAAACACCTCGCATGGGGGTGAAAAGTGCTCTGCTGGTGCACTACAGGTCTCAGAAGAGAAGGAGTCACATTTGGCTTTTTGAAAGCAAATTTTGCTCTGGGGGCATGCCGCATTTAGGAAGCCCCTATGGTGCCAGAACAGCAAAAAAAAAACACATGGCATACCATTTTGGAAACTAGACCCCTCGGGGAACGTAACAAGGGGTAATGTGAACCTTAATACCCTACAGGTGTTTCACGACTTTTGCATATGTAAAAGAATATATATATTTTTTTACCTAAAATGCTTGGTTTCCCAAAATTTTTACAATTTTAAAAAGGGTAATAGCAGAAAATACCCCCCAAAATTTGAAGCCCAATTTCTCCCGATTCAGAAAACACCCCATATGGGTGTGAAAAGTGCTCTGCTGGCGCACTACAGGTCTCAGAAGAGAAGGAGTCACATTTGGCTTTTTGAAAGTGAATTTTGCTCTGGGGGCATGCCGCATTTAGGAAGCCCCTATGGTGCCAGGACAGCAAAAAAAAAACACATGGCATACCATTTTGGAAACTAGACCCCTCGGGGAACGTAACAAGGGGTAATGTGAACCTTAATACCCTACAGGTGTTTCACGACTTTTGCATATGTAAAAAAATATATTTTTTTTTACCTAAAATGCTTGGTTTCCCAAAATTTTTACAATTTTAAAAAGGGTAATAGCAGAAAATACCCCCCAAAATTTGAAGCCCAATTTCTCCCGATTCAGAAAACACCCCATATGGGTGTGAAAAGTGCTCTGCTGGCGCACTACAGGTCTCAGAAGAGAAGGAGTCACATTTGGCTTTTTGAAAGCGAATTTTGCTCTGGGGGCATGCCGCATTTAGGAAGCCCCTATGGTGCCAGGACAGCAAAAAAAAAACACATGGCATACTATTTTGGAAACTAGACCCCTCGGGGAACGTAACAAGGGGTAATTTGAACCTTAATACCCTACAGGTGTTTCACGACTTTTGCATATGTAAAAAAATATATATTTTTTTTACCTAAAATGCTTGTTTTCCCAAAAATTTTACATTTTTTAAAAGGGTAATAGCAGAAAATACCCCCCAAAATTTGAAGCCCAATTTCTCCTGAGTACGGCGATACCCCATATGTGGCCCTAAACTGTTGCCTTGAAATACGACAGGGCTCCAAAGTGAGAGCGCCATGCGCATTTGAGGCCTAAATTAGGGACTTGCATAGGGGTGGACATAGGAGTATTCTACGCCAGTGATTCCCAAACAGGGTGCCTCCAGCTGTTGTAAAACTCCCAGCATGCCTGGACAGTCAACGGCTATCTGGCAATACTGGGAGTAGTTGTTTTGCAACAGCTGGAGGCTCCGTTTTGGAAACAGTGGCGTACCAGACGTTTTTCATTTTTATTGGGGAGGGGGGTTGTATAGGGGTATGTGTATATGTAGTGTTTTTTACTTTTTATTTTATTTTGTGTTAGTGTAGTGTAGTGTTTTTAGGGTACAGTCGCAGGGGCGGGGGGTTCACAGTAGTTTCTCGCTGGCAGTTTGAGCTACGGCAGAAAATTTGACGCAGCTCAAACTTGCAGCCGGATACTTACTGTAATCCTCCGCCCATGTGAGTGTACCCTGTACGTTCACATTGGGGGGGGGAACATCCAGCTGTTGCAAAACTACAACTCCCAGCATGTACGGTCTATCAGTGCATGCTGGGAGTTGTAGTTTTGCAACCGCTGGAGGCTCCGTTCTGGAAACAGTGGCGTACCAGACGTTTTTCATTTTTATTGGGGAGGGGGGCTGTGTAGGGGTATGTGTATATGTAGTGTTTTTAACTTTTTATTTTATTGTGTGTTAGTGTAGTGTTTTCAGGGTACAGTCGCACGGGCGGGGGGTTCACAGTAGTTTCTCGCTGGCAGTTTGAGCTGCGGCAGAAATTTTGCCGTACCTCAAACTTGCAGCCGGATACTAACTGTAATCCTCCGCCCGTGTGAGTGTACCCTGTACGTTCACATTGAGGGGGGGGAACATCCAGCTGTTGCAAAACTACAACTCCCAGAATGTACGGTCTATCAGTGCATGCTGGGAGTTGTAGTTTTGCAACCGCTGGAGGCTCCGTTCTGGAAACAGTGGCGTACCAGACGTTTTTCATTTTTATTGGGGAGGGGAGGGGGGCTGTGTAGGGGTATGTGTATATGTAGTGTTTTTTACTTTTTATTTTATTGTGTGTTAGTGTAGTGTTTTCAGGGTACAGTCGCACGGGCGGGGGGTTCACAGTAGTTTCTCGCTGGCAGTTTGAGCTGCGGCAGAAATTTTGCCGTACCTCAAACTTGCAGCCGGATACTAACTGTAATCCTCCGCCCGTGTGAGTGTACCCTGTACGTTCACATTGGGGGGGGGAACATCCAGCTGTTGCAAAACTACAACTCCCAGCATGTACGGTTTATCAGTGCATGCTGGGAGTTGTAGTTTTGCAACAGCTGGAGGCACACTGGTTGTGAAACACCGAGTTTGGTAACAAACTCAGTGTTTTGCAACCAGTGTGCCTTCAGCTGTTGCAAAAGCTACAACCCCCAGCATGTACGGACAGCGGAAGGGCATGCTGGGTGTTGTAGTTATGCAACAGATGGAGGCATACTACTTTGGCTGGGGATGCTGGGGATTGTAGTTATGCAACAGCTGGAGACACACTGGTTTACTACTTAACTCAGTGTGCCTTCAGCTGTTGCAAAACTACAACTCTCAGCAGTCACCGACAGCCAACGGGCATGCTGGGAGTTGTAGTTATGCAACCACCAGATGCACCACTACAACTCCCAGCATGCACTTTAGCTGATTGTGCAAGCTGGGAGTTGTAGTTACACAACAGCTGAAGGTACACTTTTCCATAGAAAGAATGTGCCTCCAGCTGTTGCAAAACTACAAGTCCCAGCATGCCCATAAGGGCATGCTGGGAGTTGTGGTGGTCTGCCTCCTGCTGTTGCATAACTACAGCTCCCAGCATGCCCTTTTTGCATGCTGGGAGCTGTTGCTAAGCAACAGCAGGAGGCAGTCACTCACCTCCAACGATCCAGCAGCACAGGTCAGTCCCTCGTCGTCTCCGCCGCCGCCGCTGCTCCTGGGGCCCCGATCCCAACAGGGACGCCGGGGATCGGGGTCCCCAGCAGCGGGGGTCGTCTTCCCGCACCCGCTCACGTCCTCCGGAAGAGGGGCGGAGCGGGTTGCGGGAGTGACACCCGCAGCAGGCGCCCTGATTGGTCGGCCGGTAATCCGGCCGACGAATCAGGGCGATCGTGAGGTGGCACCAGTGCCACCTCACCCCTGCTGGCTCTGGCTGTTCGTGGCCGTCTCTGACGGCCCCGATCAGCCAATAATTCCGGGTCACCGGGTCACTGGAGACCCGATTGACCCGGAATCCGCCGCAGATGACCCCCCTGGGCGATATGCCCCGATGCCTGCTGAACGATTTCAGCAGGCATCGGGGACCGGCTCCGCTCCAGATGGTTGCGGGGGGCCGGTAAAACACATGACGTTCTCATACGTCATGTGTCCTTAAGGACTCGGAAATGGAGACGTATGAGAACGTCATGTGTCCTTAAGGGGTTAAAGGAGACTCAACAGGTTGCTAGTATACATTTTGATCAAAAAGTACAAGCCCACTCTCCATGTCAAGGCCACCTTTTCAGAGTGGGTCCCTAACCTAACACTTGTCCGGTGACCTAGAACAGAATATAGTATTCTGTCCATCCTGTGTGGCAGATGTTGCCTTGCCTTCACATTACTCAGGACTCAATCCGAGGCGGACTTACTGGCTGGTCTGATTGGACGTGGTCCAAGGTAAAGGGCCCGCCGCTGCTGGGGATCCAGGACACTTGTCCCGGATCCCCAGGCAGACAGTGCTGTTTTCTGCTGTACGTGCGGTACACGCACATAAAACAGAAGGCGTCCCCTCTGTGTGAGCTGCATCTGTGGCCTACACAGAGGGGAGACGTGACCTCTGTCCCCACGCAGCGTGCAGTGCAGGTGCCAATGATGTCACTTATCGGCTCCTGCACTATGGAGGATGGAAGGTGCGGGCCCTTGCTGCACTCCGGAGGAGAAGATTGCTGCGTGGGACATCAGGTGAGCATAATTTTCATTTTCTTCAACCTCGGAATAGGGGGGAGGGGGAAAACTCTGCTGTCTACACCTGCTGAAGAGGGGAATCTGCTGCCTGCACCTACTGGGGGGGAGCCTGTTGTCTGCACCTACTGAGGGAAGGGGAAAACTCTGCTGCTTACACCTACTGGGGGAGGAGGAAAACCTCTGCTGCTACACCTACTGGGGGGGAGGGGGATAAACTCTGTTGCCTACACCTACTGGGGGAGGGGAGGGGGAAAACTCTGCTGCCTACACCTACTGGGGGGGAGGGGGGACTCTGCTGCCTACACATACTAAGTGGGGGAAGGAAAAACCCTGCAGCCTACACCTATTTTGGGGGGACCCTGCTGCCTACACCACTGTGGGTGACTCCTCTACCTACACCTACTGTGGCAGAACTCTGCTACCTACACCTACTGGGGGTAGGGGGGGGGGAACTCTGCTGCCTACACCTACTGGGGGGGCTCTGGTGTCTACACCTACTGTAGGGGGGACTCTTCTGCCTACCCATACTGTGGGGTAGGGGAAAAACTCTACTGTCTACACCTTCAGGAGGAGAGGGAAAACTCTGCTGCCCACACCTACTGGGGGTGAGAGGGAAAAAGTCTGCTGCCTACACCTACTGTGGGGGGGAGAGGGAGGGTGGGGCACTCTGCTGCCTACACTTACTGGGGGGGGGAAGAAAAACTCTGCTGCCTACACCTACAGAGTGGAGTGGAAGAAAACATATGATACAGGAATATCGGTGCACTACTGTGGTAGATGTAAACAATACATTGGCTATCCCTCAATACTGATGTTAAAACTGAGACATTCGCCAGTGTATCCTTATATGAAGGACACACCAGAGCCCGCACACCAACGCCAAGGTTTCTCAAATTGGTGCGAGACCTAACGCTAATCCTACCTGTGCTTGATAAGCCAAACAGGGGCCAGTGGGCAATTACGGCAGCATTCGGTTGACTCACAACTTCCTCCCAGATACCCTCCAGCGTGACTGAGCACACATGCAATGGGAGGAGGGAGGCAAGCTGCAAGCCCCACCTGAGCTGGCTAATATGGGTGCCTGGCCTCACAGGTGCTACCTTAATGCTGCCTTGTAGATATTCAAGGCGCATTAATTTTGGAGTTTACACACCTCCAAATATAAAATTTAAACAAACAACAAAAAACGTGGTCTCAAATGGCTGGAGGTGCCCAATTTGAGAAACCTTGGCGTTGGTGTGCGGGCTCTGGTGTGTCCTTCATATAAGGATACACTGGCGAATGTCTCAATTTTAACATCAGTATTGAGGGATAGCCAATGTATTGTTTACATCTACCACAGTAGTGCACCGATATTCCTGTATTGTATTCTAATTGTTACACATCCACACCGTTTATCTGGTGTAGGATTCTATTGTGGCACTTGTAGTCCGCTGCAGGCATCCTCCATTGTATGCATTTTTATGCTGGGGATCGCCCTTAGCAACGGACTACAAGGGCAGGATCTGCTCCCCCAGTATAAATGCACAACCGCATTTGGGGTTGAGCACCTCCAGCCATTTGAGACCACGTTTTTTGTTGTTTGTTTAAATTTTATATTTGGAGGTGTGTAAACTCCAAAATTAATGCGCCTTGAATATCTACAAGGCAGCATTAAGGTAGCACCTGTGAGGCCAGGCACCCATATTAGCCAGCTCAGGTGGGGCTTGCAGCTTGCCTCCCTCCTCCCATTGCATGTGTGCTCAGTCACGCTGGAGGGTATCTGGGAGGAAGTTGTGAGTCAACCGAATGCTGCCTACACCTACTGGGGAGCACTCTGCTGCCTACACCTACTGTGGGGGGACTCTTCTGCTTACACCTACTATGGGGGGACTCTTCTGCCTACACCCACTCTGGGGGACTCTTCTGCCTACACCTACTGTGGGGGAACTCTGCTGCCTACACCAACTGTTGGGGAACTCTGCTGTCTTTACCTACTGGGGGAGGAGGAAAAACTCTGCTGCCTACACCTACTTGGGGTGGGGGAAAACTCTGCTGCCTTCACTTACTGGGGGAGGAGAAAAACTCTGCTGCCCACACCCACTGGAGCAGGGGGAGGGGGAAAAACTGCTGCCTACACCTATTGGGGTGAGGGGAGGGGGGAAAACTCTGCTGCCTACACATACTGGGAAGGGGGAGGGGGAATCTGCTGCCTACATCTACTGGGTGGGACTCTTCTAGCTACATCTACTGTGGGGGAACTCTTCTGCCTACACCTACTGTGAGGGAACTCTGCTGCCTACACCTACTGTGGGAGATTCTGCTGCCTACACCTACTGTGGGGGAACTTTGCTGCCTACACTCACTGTGGGGGAACTCTGCAGCCTACACCTACTGTGGGGGATTCTGCTGCCTACACCTACTGTGGGGGGATTCTGCTGCCTACACCTACTGTGGGGGAACTTTGCTGCCTACACTCACTGTGGGGGAACTCTGCAGCCTACACCGCAGCCTACACCTACTGTGGGGAAACTATTGTGCCTACACCCACTGTGGGGGAACTCTGAAGCCTACACCTACCGCAGGGGAACCCTGCTACCTGCACCTAATGGGGGGAACTCTGCTGCCTACACCTAGTGTGGGGAAACTGCTGCCTACACCCTACTGTGGGGGAACTCTGTATATAGCAGAGCAGCAACATCATAATAAATATTTAGATATATAGATGTATAGTTCAATATGTAGAAAAAATTTATAATTAAATATATAGAATTTTTTTTATTATGATGCTGCTGCTATATACTCTTTTTGTTACTATAATCTACACTGACCCTCCTTTTTATATATTTATATTTGTGACCTTATGCATATTTATGTTCTGCCATAACACCAAGTGCCCCGGTATTTATTTATTTATTTACTTATTTATTTATGTTCTCTATTCCTCAATAGCCCATTAGCAAGTGCTATTTTCATCTGTCTTATCGATAAATACAGTGTGCACTTTTCTTACTACTCCCTATTGCCTTATATGCACTATACCTGTATGCCGCTATTTATTATTGGTTACCCTCTATTTACATGATTATGTGTATCAACTGCTCCTATATACAGCGAGGTATTATGCGTACTGTTTACTAACTGTGTCCATTCTGTATTCACAGGACTGCTGTCATAGGTCTGTTCCAGTCACGTGGCTCCACCTCTGTCAGCGTGCAGTCATTCACTGATCACGCTTGGGATCATAGAAGCGGAGATTACTCACTCCACCACTGCCATTGGGCCGTCCCGGTCACGTGGCAGCCGCCTACCATGACGACGCGTCCTTGACAGCCAATGGCCCCATTACTACTACTATTCACTGCTGATCGAGGCTACACATATCCCTGCATAACACCACTGGTTGTTCATGTTTACATCTTGGTGAGCCTCGCTCCCATGCACTGCTGCCGGTGCACGGGAGCGTGGCTTACTTTGACCTCTAGTCCCCGCTCTACAGTTTATTACTCTGCATTTGTATTTTAATGTATTCTCTTGCCGGATTCTAATTTCTATGTATATTGATGGCTGTGAGTTAGTCTTCATATTGTTTCTATCTTCTTACTGTGAATTTGATTTCCAATTGTAACCCTGCCCATTGAATTTGGCATCCATTTTTATTGTATATAAAGCACCGTCTGGTGATGTGTTATATGTCAGTCTGAGGAAGGAGGACTGACCCTCTGAAACGCGTCAAATTGGTTATGTACTTCAATAAACATAGTGCTCCATAGCACTTTAACTCTATCTTGGCTTCCATTTTGATGCTTCCGAAACTCTGAGCAGGCCAGCTAAAAAGGTTTCATTTTTCTACTATTCCGCACGTCTTTTATGGGAGAAGTTTCCTTCAGTCCCATCTCCACCTTGGGCCCAGCAGTTCAGCTCCAGAGGATCGTCCATACCCAATATTGGTGATATGCGCATTTGTTACGCCGAGCGCTCCGGGTCCCTGCTCCTCCCCGGAGCGCTCGCAGCGTTCCTCTCTCTGCAGTGCTCCGGTCAGACCCGCTGACCGGGAGCGCTGCACTGACATTGCCGGCGGGGATGCGATTCGCATAGCGGGACGCGCCCGCTCGCGAATCGCATCCCAAGTCACTCACCTGTCCCGGTCCCCGGCTGTCACGTCCTGGCGCGCGCGGCTCCACTCCTTAGGGCGCGCGCGCGCCAGCTCTCTAAGATTTAAAGGGCCAGTGCACCAATGATTGGTGCCTGGTCCAATCAGCCTAATTAGCTTCCACCTGCTCCCTGTCCATATTACCTCACTTCCCCTGCACTTCCTTGCCGGATCTTGTTGCCTTGTGCCAGTGAAAGGGTTTAGTGTTGTCCAAAGCCTGTGTTCCAGATCTCCTGCTATCCTCATTGACTACGAACCTTGCCGCCTGCCCCAACCTTCTGCTACGTCTGACCTTGCCTCTGCCTAGTCCTTCTGTCCCACGCCTTCTCAGCAGTCAGCGAGGTTGAGCCATTGCCGGTGGATACGACCTGGTTGCTACCGCCGCAGCAAGACCATCCCGCTTTGCGGCGGGCTCTGGTGAAAACCAGTAGCAACCCTAGAACCGGTCCACCGACACGGTCCACGCCAATCCCTCGCTGACACAGAGGATCCACATCCAGCTAGCCGAATCCTAACAGCATTTTTCTCTGTAGTCAGGTGAGCAGCCATCTTATAGAGCCGACCTTATCCCGTCCCCTTAAGGGACTATGGTACCTTGGGTAATACATGAGGTGCTGTCCTCCTTGTGTTTTTTATTTCTTTAAAGGGCTTCTCCGGTGCTTAGACATCTTATCCCCAATCCAAAGGATAGGGGATAAGATGCCTGATGGCGGGAGTCCCGCCGCTGGGGACCCCCGGGATCTCACACGCGGCACCCCGTTTGTAATCAGTCCCCGGAGCGTGTTCTCCAGGTCTGAATACGAATGACCACAAGGCCGGCGGCGTATGACTTCACGTCTCCGCCCCCGTGTGACGTCACGCTCTGCCCCTCACTACCTAGCTAGCAACCTACCTACCTAACTAGTCACCTACCTACATATCTGGCTTCCTGATCTACCTACCTAGTTATCTATTTACCTGCCTACCTGTACTTTTACTGGGCAGGACACCAAGTAGGGCATTATTACAGTTTGTGGGCCTATAAATGGGGAGATTGTATAGAGAAGGGGACGGCACTGAGTCTAACATGTGTCACGCCGAGCGCTCCGGGTCCCGCTGCCTCCCCGGAGCGCTCACGGCGTTCCTCTGTCTGCAGCGCTCCGGTCGGCATTGCTGACCGCGAGCGCTGCTCTCTGGTCCCCGGAGGGGACGCGATCCGAGGCACGGCTCGTGTCCGCCCTCGGGTCGCGCCCCGTCTCACTCACCTCTCGCCCCCGTCTGCTTCCTCCCGGCGTGCGCGGCCCCGCTCCCTAGGGCGCGCACGCGCCGACTTGCTTAGATTTAAAGGGTCAGTGCACCACTAATTGGTGCCTGGCCCAATCACTTCCTATCACTCCCTAACCTATAAAAACCCACTTCCCCTTCCTCTCCTTGCCGGATCTTGTTGCCTTGTGCCCTGAGAAAGCGTTTAATGTATCCCAAGCCTGTGTACCTTGACCTTCTACTGTTGCCCCTGATTACGGACCTCGCTGCCTGCCCTGATCTTCTGCTACGTCTGACCTCGCCTCTGTCTAGTCCTTGTGTACCGCGCCAGTCTCAGCTGCCAGAGAGGTCGAGTCGCTACTGGGGAACACGACCTGGTAGTTACTGCCGCAGCAAGTCCATCCTGCTTTGCGGCGGGCTCTGGTGAACACCGGTAACTGCTTAGAACCGATTCCCCAATACGGCAAGCGTTATCGCCTCTCTGGTACAGGGGATCCACCTCCAGTGTCTTCACCAGCCGCTAGTCCGGACCCTGACAACATGTTTGTCTTGCAGTTAAAAGATCGATATGGCGGTCTGATCCAGACAGAGAAGAAAAGGAAAGAGGACACTGCCAATTTTCCTAATTAGTAGAGATGCCAAGATTTTGGCCAAAGTATTGGCCAGAAAACTGGCAGTAGAGGTTGGGGACATTATTGGCGGAGAACAAACAAGTTTGGTTCCGGGTAGACATATTCACACAAATTTGATTAGGAATTTTGCTAATATTTAAATGGGTAAGCATCCCTGCCACTCTACTCTGTCACTTGATGCTATGAAAGCATTTGACAGGGTGGAGTGGGAATTTTTGTGGTATACCCTCAAGGCTTTTAGATTTGGGGAGAGATTTGTTAGCTATAAAAACCCCACTGCTAATGTGGTGTCCCGGTACCGTATTGCATCCAGTACCTAGTGCAGAGGTCCCCAAAGTCAGAGTAACTACGTTCAGGTAGGGTTCAACTAGACCGCAACTAATTCTCCAAATCCAGTGGAGCAGCGCAATAGTCTAGAGACTCTTAAAGCTAAAGTCCCAACCATTGTCAATCTCCAAAAGGAAGCTGTATTGATGAGAGACTGTTATGTTGTTGAAGTATACAGAAAATCTTCAGTAAAGTCAACGCTGTTTACAGAAGCTTTCTGGTTGTGGACAATCCATTATTGCTATCTACTTAAAATCAGTATCATTTACCTCCCTATTGTTCCTGGGAAGGGCGGCGGTAGGAAAAGCTTTATTGAGGAGCCCGCACCCTGGCGTCACGAATAGCAGGGTTAACATATACCCTTTATTACCTGCACAGCTACACTCCCCATACCCTACACCCCCCAAGCTACACACTAAAATTAAATTTAATATGACATGTACTGAGCAAATGTACTTAGAAGCTGTTCAGAAATTAAGGGATTTGGGTTGAAAGGGGATGAGGACAAAGTGGGAGATTTATCAAAACCTGTGCAAAGGAAAAGTTGCCCAGTTGCCCATAGCAACCAATCAGATCGCTTCTTTCATTTTGCCAAGGCCTTGTTAAAAATGAAAGAAATGATCTGATTGGTTGCTATGGGCAACTGGGCAACTTTTCTTCTGGATAGGTTTTGATAAATCTCCCCCAAAGTGCTTTTATATTCAGACGATGTATTGTTATTTTTGGCGGATGCAGGATCGATGGTCCCCAAGGTGATGGATGTAGTTGAAGAGTTTGGGAAAGTATCCAGTTCAAAAATCAATTGGGATAAATCTGCCCTACTCCCCATCGGCAATCAGGTTACTGCCGATATAGAAGTCATTGAGGTGTTGGGTAAGGAGGGGGTATTAGAATATTTGGGTTTAAAAATATTAGCTAAAATGTAATACTTTTCTAAATTAAATTCAAATCCAATAACTAAGGTATTTCAAGCTAAATTTCGAATATGGAAAACTCTGCCCTTAACTATAGCTGACAGAGGGGTTAATTAAAATGGTGGTTCTGCATAAAGTTTTTTCTCTTCTTTTTGTGGCACCTATTTGGATCGCAGATAAATGGTTCAGGGCTGTGGAAGCTGAACTAAGTAGGCTACTATGGGGACAAAGAAGTGTCCGCATGAAATATGCCAATCTTACTGGCTTAGAAGGAGAAGGAGTTTGGGCCCTCCCTAAGTTTAA
The DNA here is from genome assembly GCF_029499605.1 of Hyla sarda. NCBI lineage: Eukaryota > Metazoa > Chordata > Amphibia > Anura > Hylidae > Hyla > Hyla sarda. Next base: position 251,458,377 of record NC_079190.1, on the reverse strand, counting down.
AATGTACTAGTTTGCCATTAAGTTGCAGAACCTTATAAAAGGTAAATATAGTTAGGTGATGAAATATCTGGTAGAAAAGTTATCAATTTATAGTAGTGTATTTGAAGGTGCGGAATCAGGATTCTCGTTTCAAGAGTGGAACATTTGGGATTATTGGATATGTATAGAAAGGTATGGGATGAAATGAAGGGGATATGTAATATTAAGGAAGGTTTTGCTTTCACTAAAGTGTGGGGGAGTCTTAAATTTGTAAAATTCAATCGGGGTATGGGGAGTGAATTTTGGGAAAAGGGAGTTGAAATTGTGGGATTATTTAAAAAATTAAAATTAAAAAATTAAAAACAAAACGCCGCCGATCAGAAAAGACGTAATTGTGAGCCCCTAGATGTATGTAACTGTAATCACTTCTATGGTGTACAGATCCTGTGTACAGCTGATATCTACCGCCATATGGTCCTGTGTATAATCACTTATATTGTATACAGATCTCTGTACAGCTGGTATCTACAGCTATATGCTCCTGTATATAATCACTTATATTGTATACAGATCTCTGTGCAGTTGGTATTTACCGCTATATGGTCCTTTATATAATCACTTATATTGTATACAGATCTCTGTACAGCTGGTATCTACAGCTATATGCTCCCGTATATAATCACTTATATTGTATACAGATCTCTGTACAGTTGGTATTTACCGCTATATGGTCCTTTATATAATCACTTATATTGTATACTGATCTCTGTACTGCTGGTATCTACAGCTATATTGTCCTGTATATAATCACTTATTTTGTATGCAGATCTATGTACAGCTTGTGTCTGCCGCTATATGGTCCTGTATATAATCACTTATATAGTATACAGATCCGGTATAGTATTCCCGTCTGTCTGCAAGTCCCCTGTGCCCAGGTGAATGTCAAAGCCTAGCGGTAAGCACTAAAGTCCCGAAGATTCAAGTCAGTCATACAAGTCAGTGATTCAAGTCACTGAAGTCAGTGTGGGTTGCCATATTGCAAGTCAGTCACATACAGCACAATCAACTACAAGTCCCAGCAAGGCGATAAGCTTCCAAGGTTTACCATGCACCTCCCTTTATGCCAATCTGAGCTGCAACGCATTTTAACATCTATCCTGCCTCAGTAAAGCCAGTTATCTGTAACCTTGTGTCAGAGTATTTATTTCCCTGTGCCTGGCATATGAGATGCTGGTTCAACCTCAGACAGTATTTAGGGTAACTGTGTCCTGGCGTCACAAAAAGGTTAATTTACACATTACCCTCACCTGACTTCACACTTGCGAAGTACCGGGCAGCAACTACTGCCTCCATGACACCAAGCCTACAGGAGAAATGAACCAGTGGCCAGGCAGCCTCACTGTTGCCCAACCAAGCCCCCGGCTCTTGGCCACACCACCCCGCAGACAAAGCATCACAGCACCAACGGCTGCCACAGAGCACCACACCAGTGTGAACACCTACCATGTGCTCCCTGCTTTGTCTGTGGGGTGGTGTGGCCTGGAGTCGGGGGCTTGGTCAGGCAGCAGTGGGGCTGCCTGTCCACTGCGTCATTTCCCCTGTGGGTTTGGTATCGCGGAGGCAGTGGTCGCCACCTGGAGCTACATCAGTGTTAGGTTAGGGACCCACTCTGACTAGATGGCCTTGACGTGGCGAGTGGGCTTGTATTTTTTATTTTATCAAAATGTATACTAACAACCTGTTAGTTTTTGAAATTATGTTGAGAAGCATGTGGATCAAAATACAAATTGTGGATGTGCAGCTATGTTTCTGTTTCTCTGTTTTTGTTTTGTCTTTTTGTTAGGCTTATACCTTGTTGTTAAAAACCTGCAGATGCTGCCAGTGCTAGGACCGCTCAGAAAGGCGCCTTCTCATAGACGGCAATGCATTTTCTAGTAGAATCTGCAGAAAGAATAGACATATCTACTATTTCTGTGAATGCTGGAATCGGTATTTTCACGGCAGAAACATCCGCCAAGTGCATAGTGCAGCAGAATCCCATTGAAATCAATGGGACTGCAGTGCAATGTCGGTGTGGATTTTTTTTTTTTTTTTTGAACAGGGTCTATGTAACAATGTAATACAAAGTTAGCTAAAAATAAATCAGTATTTCACAATTCCCAGCATGCACAGGCAGCATTCGGCTGCCTGGGCATGCTGGGAGTTGTACTTTTGCCACAGCAGGAGGCACACTCATTGGGAAACACTGAACTAGAAGCATATTAGGCTATGCTGACCCTTGCATTGTGGCTTCTGTTTACAATGACAGTGCCAGATTTGTCATATGACATTAAATTGTAATGAAATCTGTCTTTTTGGCAGAAAGAATTGCGCTGTATGCAGCCTTATGTCATCATTGTTATTATTTGGTAACAGACACGCGCAGTTACCAGTAAATGTTCCACTTTCTACCATGATAAAATAATAGCTCTTGTCTTACAACCCCATCCCCTGTAATCTCAACGTAATTACAACTGGACAAACATATGAGATTTTTTATCATTGTTTTTTTATTCCAGTATAGTAGAACTAAATGAATGTCCTGGTCAGAATTCATTCAGGAGGTGACTTTTCAATGCAGAGATCATTTTAACAACCACTTATGAACACATTTCCATGTCTCAAGCAGGTCAGGAATATAAATGTGGACATAAGTATTCTGCTGTAAACTCTTCATGACATGGAGAGTTTTTTAATCAGGGTTTTACCTAGAATAAATGATTTGGGGCACGGAAATTATAAGGTGCCTTGTCCTTGAAGCAAAATTTAGTAATAGGCATAGTAATGGTTTAGTAATAGTAATAGGCAAGTGATAGGTCATTTCCATCCATCCTTCTACTGTGAACCATTTATTACCAGAATTAACCCACGAGAAATAAAATTGTGTGTAATTCAACAGTTTGTATGAAACATCAGTTCCTGTTATGAGATGTCTATTACTGCTGTTTCTTGTTCTGCTGATTTCCTTGTCCTGTGGCGTCCAGAGGTAGACACACAAGTTCTATTTCCGCTGGCCTTCCCATTGCTTACTGTACTACTAGTTGTCTGCTTTTTTACCTGTAATGCATAAAGAAATATATGATACACAATAATAAATACAAAGGATAAACATTGATTAATATTTTCTCTGGTCCTACTTTTTAAGAACAGGTATCTCTATGTGTATTACAGTACAGTGGTCCCTCAACATACAATGGTAATTGGTTCCAGGCATCCCATTGTATGTTGAAACCATCGAATGTTGAGGGCACACTGACACTATACATGGAGGCACGCAGACAGATGCTCAATGATAACTCACATGTCCCTGCTGCTCCGGCCCGTCAGTTTGCAGCTCGGCCCGTCAGTTCACCGCTCCAGCCCATCAGCTCGCAACTCCTCTGCTGACCTTTCACTATGACACCATTGCTCTCCGTCGCCGCCATCACGTCGCTGCTCACGCCCCCCCCCCCATTGGACAATGGGGCGGCGTGAGCGGCAGTGTGATGATGGCGATGGAGAGTGATGGCGCAGGGCAGTGGCAGCAGAGGAGTGGCGAACTAACAGGCCAGAACGGCGGGGACATGTAAGTATCATTGAGTGGGGCACATGGGGCACATTAAATGAATATCCGGTGGTAGCTGAAGCAGTCAACACTGCCAGATAGCTGTTTTTGTGATGGCCCTGACACACAGACAGTGTGTTGATGCTGCCTTCAACATACAATGGCCTCTGAGAGACCATTGTATGTTGAAACGATCGTATGTCGGGGCCATTGTATGTCGGGGACCACTGTATTTTCAAATAGACAATGATACAGTGCATGGCATGTAATGTGACAGCTATAATGTTCCCTTTAGGCCCACAAATAATTTTTTTCTTCAGTTAGATGTTCGGTATCAGTTCCATGTGAAAGCCTGTACCTAGTTAAGAAAGACCAAAATAATTTCACTCGGCCACAATTCTCTGCTATTAGGGATTTCAGAAATAATCCTTATATTGTGTTCCAACAAGCAGATAAGGAAGCCTTGTTTTAACCCTTACATACATGTAAGTCCTGTGAGTGCTAAGGGGCTTTGATGCAGTGGAGTGGAGTTTTTTTGTGGGTTTGATTCCTGACAGGTATTTTTCCATGGTATTTACTAAGGTTTCCCTGCGTTTTGCACGTTTCCCTATGTTTTGCCTTTTTTAACAAATGGTCTGAGCTGTGGGGTTTCCCTGAGCTCAAATTCACTACATTTTCTGTGAAAATATTGGTAAATATGTTGAGCTTTTTCAAAAATGTCTGGAACAAGCCCATTTTTTGATAATCACGCCCATGCCCCTTTTCCAGGTTTTCTAAGTAAAAGGAGGAGTTGGTGGATTTTTTTGAATTTGTGGTTGCAAATTCTAGCACAGACAAAATCTGTGATGCAGTGCGCCAAATTCTGGTGCACTGCACAACATTTTGGCGCACAACCCAACAAAACAGGTCAGTTTTACAATAGTAAATCAGGGCCAGTGAGTACAGATTGCTATCAGGTCTGACCAGCACTAATCCTTTGGATGCTCTGTTCAAACTCAAGTGCAAAATCCAAAAGCTTAAAAAACAACTGCTGGTTATCCTGGGGACAGATCAGGACCTCCGCAATACGATCAGATAAGATGGCATCCAGTGGTCTCTTACCCTCCTCTGTGCTGTCTAATAATTGCTCTGATTATACAGTCTGCTCAGGATATTGCATATACAGAGTGCCGATAACATTGATCAATGCTCGTGACGGTGCACAATGCTACACAAAAGTCATTTGTCATATGCAGTGGGGCAAAAAAGTATTTAGTCAGCCACCAATTGTGCAAGTTCTCCTACTTAAAAAGTTGAGAGAGGCCTGTATTTTTCATCATAGGTATACCTCAACTATGAGAGACATAGGTATACCTCAACTATGAGATATAAAATCCATAAAATCACATTGTTTGATTTTTAAAGAATTTATTTGCAAATTATGGTGGAAAATAAGTATTTGGTCACACACTGTTTTCACACACTGTTGCTGGTATTTTGGCCTATTCCTCCATGCAGATCTCCTCTAGAGCAGTGATGTTTTGGGGCTGTCACGAGGCAACACAGACTTTAAACTCCCTCCAAAGGTTTTCTATGGGGTTAAGATCTGGAGACTGGCTAGGCCACTCCAGGAGCTTGAAATGCTTCTTACGAAGCCACTCCTTCATTGCCTGGGCGGTGTGTTTGGGATCATTGTCATGCTGAAAGACCCAGCCATGTTTCATCTTCACTGCCCTTGCTGATAGAAGGAGGTTTTCATTCAAAATCTCACGATACTAGCCCCATTAATTCTTTCCTTTACACAGATCAGTCATCCTGGTTTCACAGAAAAACAGCCCCAAAGCATGATGTTTCCACTCCCATGCTTCACAATAGGTATGGTGTTCTTTGGATGCAACTCAGCATTCTTTCTCCTCCAAACGTGATGAGTTGAGTTTTTACCAAAAAGTTCTACTTTGGTTTCATCTGAGCATGTGACATTCTCCCAGTACTCTTCTGGATCATCCAAATGCTCTTTAGCAAACTTCAGACGGACCCAGACATGTACTGGCTTAAGCAGGGGGACACGTCTGGCACTACATGATTTAAGTCCCTGGTGGCGTAGTGTGTTACTGATGGTAGCCTTTGTTACTTTGGTCCAAGCTCTCTGCAGGTCATTCACTAGGTCCCTCCCGTGTGGTTCTGGGATTTTTGTGATAATTTTGACACCACGGGGTGAGATTTTGCAAGAAGCCCCAGATCGAGGGAGATTATCAGTGGTCCTGTATGTCTTCCATTTTCTAATAATTGCTCCCACAGTTGATTTCTTCACACCAAGCTGCTTGCCTATTGCAGACTCAGTTTTCCCAGCCTGGTGCAGGTCTACAATTTTGTTTCTGACAGCTCTTTGGTCTTGGCCATAGTGGAGTTTGGATGTAACTCTTTGAGGTTGTGGACAGGTGTCTTTTATACTGATAACAAGTTCAAACAGGTGCCATTAATACAGGTAATGAGTGCAGGACAGAGAAGACTCTTAAAGAAGAAGTTACAGGTCTGTGAGAGCCAGAAATGTTGCTTGTTCGTAAATACTTATTTTTCACCATAATTTGCAAGTAAATTCTTTAAAAATCAGATAATGGGATGTTATGGATTTTTTTTCTCATTATGTCTCTCATAGTTGAGGTATACCTATGATACCAGTGAATTTGATTTGAGTTTATATCCTAAAAAAACCTGAAATATTTTCCATAAATGGAGATAGAAATCAATTCATTGAAATCCACATGCCATGACACATTGAACATCATAATGACAGTTTAGGGTATTTTTAACTTTTTGCTTATGAAAAACTATTCAAACCAAAAATTTGTAAAAAAAAATTGATTCGGACGAATCGACGAAATTTCGTAAAAAATTTGGTTCGGTCCGAATTTATTCACGGTGAATCTCTATGAAAAATAGCTATTTATGGCCTAGCAAAAGACTCAATAGGGGGTGTAGAACACTTTCCCTTGCTGTAACATACATGGAATGTGTACTGGGTTAGTGAATAATACTGTTATTCAGTATGACATGCAGATTAGAGGCATCACTATTAGAATCACTGTCGCAGAGTGGCACAATGACAGAGCCTGGAGGTGGCATCAGTATGAGGAAACCATCTAGTGGCTGAATTACACAGTGTGGAGGTGGCGGCAGCATGAGGAGAAAATATAGTGGCTGAATGACACAGCGAGGAAGTGGTGGCAGCATGAGGAGACCAAAGGGGCTCACAATTGAAAAGATTAAAGATATTTTTTAAAATTTAAATTGAAGATTTCAAATACATGAACCTAAAAAGTTTTATTTAATGTGCCAACAGCATGAGGAGACTACATAGCAGTAGAGTGACAAAGCCTGGAGGTTGAGGAATCATGAGGAGACAATATAGTGGCTTAATGGCACAGCCTGAGGTTGGTGGCAGCAAGAATAGACCAAATAGTGGCTGTATGGCACAGCCTGGAGTTGGTGGCAGCAAGAGGAGACCATATAGTGGCTGAATGGCACAGCCTCGAGTTGGCGGCAGCAAGAGGAGACCATATAGTGGCTAAATGGCACAACCTGAAGTTGGCGGCAGCAATAGGAGACCATATAGTGGCTGAATGGTACAACCTGGAGTTGGCGGCAGAAAAAGGAGACCATATAGTGTCTGAATAACACAGCCTGGAGTTAGCGGCAGCATGAGGAGATCATATAGTGGCTGAATGACACAGCCTGGTGGTGGCGGCAGCATAAGGAAACATATAGTGCCTGAATGACACAGCCTGGAGTTGGCAGCAGCAAGAGGAAACCATATAGGGGATGAATGATACAGCCTGGAGGTAGTGGAAGCATGAGGAGATCATATAGTGGCAAAATAAGGCAGCCTGGAGGTGACAGCAGCATGAGGAGAACATATGGTGGCAGAATGAGACAGCCTGGAGGTGGCAGCAGCATGAGGAGAACATATGGTGGCAGAGTGAGACAGCCTGGAGCTGGCATCAGCAACATCAGGAGTCCTGTAAGTGACCCGGTGAAAAAGTGGGGTGGTGGGTGGCAATACCAGTACCCGGTGAAGAAGGTGGGTGAAAAAGAAGAACTTGGCATCAGATGTGTGGCATCAGGTGGGTGTCAGGATCAGAATAGTATCTTAGGCAGATAGGCAGAAGAAAATGGTCTCTTTTGTAAAAGTGTTAGTGTGCACAAATAAGTATTGAGAATATGCATTGTGTAAAGTTTAACTTTTACTAATATTCTTAGGACAAAATATATGTACCCAAATTTTTTTTTTAAATCAAACAAAAGGAAAGACACCATATGCCACCTACACCAAGTATTGGTGGAAGGGAATAACGTATGGTTCATTGTAACTGGTGGAGGAAAAACTTCCCCTGTAAGGCCCTTCTTTCGCTCTATTAATTCCCTTCTTGGCAAGTGTTACTCTCCATAAAAAGGGCGGCCCCACACAAGAAACTCTCCCTATTTCCACCTAAAAACCCTGGGAAAAGGCAATGTTTGTAGGTGGAAATTGCGAGAGGTTCCTGTGTGGGGCCGCCCTTTTTAGGGCGAGTAACACTTGCCAAGAAGGGAATTAATAATGCGAGAGTAGGGCTTTCCAGGGGAAGTTTTTACCCCCACCGGTTACAATGGACCATACGTTGTTCCCTTCTACTTTTAGAGGTCTTTGCATCACATCAATACTTGGTGGTGTAGGTGGCACATTGTGTTTTTTGTACACCTTTCCTTTTGTTTGATTTAAAAAAAAATTGGGCTCCATATATTTTATCCTCAATACTTACTTTTGGTCTCAGGCGGAGAAATATCTGTTACTGGGAAGCAGCACCTTAAATATGTTTTGCACTGTCCATATTTGTGAAGTGTTGGTGTGGCACCTTGATCAATCTACTCATGCATCAGGCATTGGTGGGTGGAAATCCTGGCTGATCCATGCCTGATTCATCTTGACAAAGGTCAGTCTCTCCACATTATTCGTGGACAGACGAGTTCTTCTTGGGGTTACTATGGCCCACGCTGCACTAAAAACCCACTCTGATGGCACACTACTGGCCGGGAAGGACAGCTTTTCCAGGGCAAACCTTGCTAGTTGTGGCCACAAATCCAGCCGATCTTCAAGGTGTGTTTGCATGGGCATGTCAAGGTATGCCACCACCTGCTGGTTCAGGTCCTGCTCCAGGTCTACCTGCTGCCGATGAGTTGCTTCACTATGCGGGCAAAGAAAGCTACTCATGAGCGACTGTAGACTCAGGCTGCTGCTGACAGAGCTGGTACTGCTCCTGCCACCTTTCCCCTTCCCAGCAGCCATGGCAGTGGAAGGTGAGCGCAGAGGGCCCCACAAGTCAGACCTACGAGAGGATGGACAATGGTGCAGATAGGCATTGGCCAACTGACTATGTAGGATGTCTCTGTAGTAGGTCAGTTTGTCCTCCCTCTCAGTGGGTGTAAAAAAGGCACCCATTTTGTGCCTGTAGCGAGGGTCCAATAAGGTGGAGAGCCTAAAGTCATCCCCTGCCGAATGGTGACAATTCGGCGGTCACTACACAAGCAATTGAGCATGCATCGTGCCATTTGTGCAAGTGACTCGGCCTCCATCTCCACTGCATACTGCCACGGTGTGTCTGGGTCCTCTGTCTCTCCTTCTTCATAATCCTCTGGCTGCTTCTACTCCTCCTCTCTTGTCAGATGAATAGGAAAACTGCCCATTTCACGAAATCTAAACTGTGCTCCACTGTGCCCATCCCCCTCCTCCAGTTCAGCCCCCACAGAGCTCATGTGGCCGTGAGATGTAGGTGCCACGCCTCCAGTGCCCTGACCAGCCATTGTTTCCAACACGAGTTGTAGGAAATGAAGCAGTGGAATTACGTCATTCATCCCATAATCATGGTGACTGACTACTAATGTGATTTCCTCAAAGAGCCTGAGCAAATGGCAGGTGTCACATATGAGCTGCCACTGATTGACATTGAAGTTAAACAGGGGAGTACCCCTATCCGCTTGGATCATCAAGAAATCGGTGATGGCTTTTCTCTGTTAGTATAGTAGGTCCAACATATGGAGGGTGCATTGCAACGTATGGAAACATCACAAATCAGACTATGTCGGGGAATATCGTTCTGACTCCGCAGCTCAAGGAGGGTGTGCTTTGCGGTGTACGAATGGCTGAAGCGCATTCAAAGTTTCCTTCTCATTGTTAGGATGTCTTGCAGATGGGGGGAACACTTCAGGAACCGCTTGACAACCAGATTGAACACGTGTGCCATGCAGGGCCATGGCTCAGCCTTCCATGCCGCAGCACAGACAAGATGTTCTTCCCATTGTCGGTCACCATTGTTCCCATTTCCAGTTTTCGTGGAGTAAGCCATGATTCGATTTTTTGAATAATGAATTTTAGCAGTTTTAGCCACCATCTTAGATGCCCTGGAGCCTGGACCGCACTAAATGGAGATTAAAGAGGTTATCCAGGAACAAAACTTTTTTTTTCATATCAACTGGCTACAAAAAGTTAAACAGATTTGTAAATTACTTCTATTAAAAAATCTTAATCCTTTCAGTACTTATGAGCTGCTGAATTTGAGTTGTTCTTTTCTGTCTAAGTGCTTTCTGATAACACCTTTCTCAGGAACTGTCCAGAGTAGAAGCAAATCCACATAGTAAACCTCTTCTACTCTGTGTAGTTCCTGAGACAAGCAGAGATGTCAACAGAGAGCACTGATGCCAGACAGAAAAGAACAACTCAACTTCAGCAGCTGACAATTATTGGAAGGAGTAAGATTTTTTTAATAGATATCATTTACAAATCTGTTTAACTTTCTGGAGACCTTCTGGAATACCCCTTCAATGAAGCGAATTTGTGCGATCGAATCGTGGCGATATTCACATTCGTTGCAAAGTGAATTTTTCCTGAAATTCGTAACGAATTCGGATTCGTCATATTTGATTCGGTCATCCCTACTAACAGAGGAGAGAATTTGGCAACATTTGGCACACACTACAAGTCAATGAACTCCAGCAAAAAAACTAACTTATCCTTTATCCAAAGCGGTTAGACCTCATCGGGAGCGGGACCCGGCTGTTAGTGAGGAGCTTGTGTTGTCTATTGGTACATGGCATGTGCTCTATTTTCATAAAAAGGGCCGGAGATTCCCGAGAGCTGAACTTACAGTCATGGCCGTAAATGTTGGCACCCCTGAAATTTTGAAAAAATGAAGTATTTCCTCACAGAAAAGGATTGCAGTAACACGTTTTGCTATACACATGTTTATTCCCTTTGTGTGTATTGGAACTAAACCAAAAAAAGGAGGAAAAAAAGCAAATTGGACATAATGTCACACCAAACTCCAAAAATGGGTTGGACAAAATTATTGGCACCCTTTGAAAATTGTGGATAAATAGGATTGTTTCAAGCATGTGATTCTCTATTAAACTCACCTGGGGCAAGTAACAGGTGTGGGCAATATAAAAATAGCACCTGAAAGCAGATACAAAGGAGAGAAGTTCTCTTAGTCTTTGCATTGTGTGTCTGTGTGTGCCACACTAAGCATGGACAACCGAAAGAGGAGAAGAGAACTGTCTGAGGATTTGAGAACCAAAATTGTGGAAAAATATTAACAATCTCAAGGTTACAAGTCCATCTCCAGAGATATTATTAAGAAGTTTGCAACCCATTTGCAACCCATGGTTGTTACGCCGAGCGCTCCGGGTTCCCGCTCCTCCCCGGAGCGCTCGCTACACTCTCGCTCCCGCAGCGCCCCGGTCAGATCCACTGACCGGGTGCGCTGCGATACCGCCTCCAGCCGGGATGCGATTCGCGATGCGGGTGGCGCCCGCTCGCGATGCGCACCCCGGCTCCCGTACCTGACTCGCTCTCCGTCGGTCCTGTCCCGGCGCGCGTGGCCCCGCTCCCTAGGGCGCGCACGCGCCGGGTCTCTGCGATTTAAAGGGCCACTGCGCCGCTGATTGGCGCAGTGGTTCTAATCAGTGTGTTCACCTGTGCACTCCCTATGTATACCTCACTTCCCCTGCACTCCCTCGCCGGATCTTGTTGCCATTGTGCCAGTGAAAGCGTTCCCTTGTGTGTTCCTAGCCTGTGTTCCAGACCTCCTGCCGTTGCCCCTGACTACGATCCTTGCTGCCTGCCCCGACCTTCTGCTACGTCCGACCTTGCTTCTGTCTACTCCCTTGTACCGCGCCTATCTTCAGCAGTCAGAGAGGTTGAGCCGTTGCTAGTGGATACGACCTGGTCACTACCGCCGCAGCAAGACCATCCCGCTTTGCGGCGGGCTCTGGTGAATACCAGTAGTGACTTAGAACCGGTCCACTAGCACGGTCCACGCCAATCCCTCTCTGGCACAGAGGATCCACCTCCTGCCAGCCGGCATCGTGACAATGGTACTGTAGCTAATCTCCCTGGGCATGGACGGAAGAGAAAAATTAATGAAAGGTGTCAATGTAGGATAGTCCAGATGGTGGATAAGCAGCCCCAAACAAGTTCCAAAGATATTCAAGCTGTCCTGCAGGCTCAGGGAGCATCAGTGTCAGCACAAACTATCCATTGACATTTAAGTGAAATGAAACACTTTGGCAGGAGACCCAGGAGGACCCCACTGCTGACACAGAGACATAAAAAAGCAAGACTACATTTTACCAAAATGAACTTGAGTAAGCCAAAATCCTTCTGGGAAAACATCTTGTGGACAGATGAGACCCAGATAGAGCTTTTTGGTAAGGCACACCATTCTACTGTTTACCGAAAATGGAATGAGACTTACAAAGAAAAGAACACAGTACCTACAGTGAAATATGGTGGAGGTTCAATGATGTTTTGGGGTTGTTTTGCTGCCTCTGGCACTGGGTGACTTGAATGTGTGCAAGGCATCATGAAATCTGAGGATTACCAACGGATTTTGAGTTGCAATGTTCAGCCGAGTGTCAGAAAGCTGGGTTTGCGTCCAAGATCTTGGGTCTTTCAGCTGGACAATGACCCCAAACATACATCAAAAAGCACCCAGAAATGGATGGCAGCAAAGCGCTGGAGAGTTCTGAAGTGGCAAACAATGAGTCCAGATTTAAATCCAATTGAAAACCTGAAGCTTATTGATGGTTATAGGAATCGACTGATTTCAGTTATTTTTTCTAAAGGGTTTGAAACCAAAAATTAAGTTAAGGGTGCCAATAATTTTGTCCAGACCATTTTTGGAGTTTGGTGTGATATTATGTCCGATTTGCTTTTTTTCCTCCCTTTCTTGGTTCAGTTACAATACACACAAAGGGAATAAACATGTGTGTAGCAAAACATGTTAGTGCATTCCTTTTCTGTGAGAAAAACATAAATTTCTTGAAATATTTCAGGGGTGCCAACATTTACGGCCATGAATGTAGGTCTCTTCTGCACTTCTATAGAGATTAATAGAGCATGTGCTGCCTACAGCTTGAAATCCTCACTGAGAGCCAGGTCCAGTTCTAAAGATCCCGAGGGGTCCCAGTGGTAAGACCCCTTGCGATCAGCTACTTATCCCCTATCCGGAGAATAAGGAATAAGCTAGTTTTGGCTGTAGTTCCCCTTTGAAAAGAGTACACTGTTATTAAAGCAAACATTTTGGTGGACATTTATCATCGTTGCTTTGGTAAGCAAGTTCTATAGGCATTTTTTGCTTTGGGTTTGCTCATGTGTAACATATTTATCATATTATCATATTTATCATACTATCACAGGGGGGTTTGGAATACCATTTTTTTTTTTTTTTTCACGCATAAGCAAAATAAAAAAAAATGTATGTGTGTTTATTACATTTTTTACCACTTTCCCCCCTAAACGTACATACTAACCCATTTTCTTTTCTTTTCATTTCAGATCCGTCTATCCTGTAGGCTACTTCAGATTTGGTGGACTACAATGACTATTTTGTTTAATATAAACAATATTTTGTAATGAGGGCTTGTGGGGGAGTGTTTTTTGGAGTAAAAGTTTTTTAATGGCTTTTTTATTTTTATTTACTTTACAGGCTTAGTAGTCGAAGCTGTCTTATAGATGAGATTCATTACTAAGCGTTAGTCCCAAAAAGAGCTAGCACTAACCCCCGATTATTATCCCGGTATCCACTGCCACAGGGAAGAGCAAGTAACAACAGGCCCAGAACATCAAAAATGGCACTCTTGGGCCTAGGTGGTAACAGGCTGGCATTATTTAGGCTGGTGAGGGCCAGTAACAATGGTCCTCGCCCACCCTGTTAACGTTAGGCTGTTGCTGTTTGGTTGGTATCTGGCTGAGAATAAAAATATTTTTTGAAAAAAAAATGCATAGGGTTCCCCGTATTTTCATTCTCAGCCAGATACCAACCAAGTAGCAAAAGCCTGATGTTACCAGGGTGGGCGAGGACCATTGTTACTGGCCCTCCCCAGCCTAAATAATGCCAGCCTGTTACCGCCTAGGCCCAAGAGTGCCATATTTGACACTCCAGGCCTGTTGATAGCGGCTCTTCCCGGCACCCCTATGGCAGTGGGTACCGGGGTAATAATCATGGGTTAGCGCAAGCTGTTTTTGGATCTAACGCTAAACCCCAGCTTAGTAATGGATTCTGTCTATAACACAGCTTCCACCACTAAGCCTGTAAAGTAAATAAAACATAAATAAAAAAACAGGGTTAAAAAAAATGTATTCCAAAAAACACTCCCACACAAGCTCTCATTAAACATTTTATTAACATTAAACAAACAAAAAAACAAAAAAACACTGGTCATCATCGTAGTCCACTGGGTACACGAATATGAAATTAGAAGGAAAAAAACAAGGAAAAGAGGTTAGTACATTTATTGTAACCCGCCCCCACTGCATGACTACAACTCCCAGCATGCCCTTACAGTAAGGACATAATGGGAGTTGTAGTCATGCAGCAGGGCTGGGGGGAGATGTGCAAGCGGGTGACAAGCTTGTCACCTGCCCCCACTGCATGACTACAGCACCCAGCATGCCCTTAACCTGTTGGGGACGAAGGGCGTATGCATACGTCCTTGCGTCCTGGTACTTAAGGATGAAGGGCGTATCCATACGCCCGTGGGAATTTTGGTCCCCGCCGCGCGCCGGGCGGGGACCGGACCTGGGGGACTGCTGATATCTATCAGCAGACACCCCGTGCAAATGCCCAGGGGGGTCATTAGACCCCCCCATGTCGGCGATCGGCGCAAATCGCAAGTGAATTCACACTTGCGATTTGCGCCGATTCCTGGTCATTCCAGGTCTATGGTGACCCGTTGACCCAGAATATAAGGGGGATCACGGTTGTCTAAGACACCCACGATCCCCCTGAAGCCATAGGAGTGAGGTGGCACCTATCCCTGCTATTGGTGGTCTAGACGCGACCACCAATAGCAGATCGGGGGCAGGGGGCTTTACTTTCGTTTTCCCCATCCTGCCCACCCACAATAGGCGGGCCAGAATGGGGAAAACGAAGAGGACCGGGAGCCGACGTCCACTTACCCTTCCGGAGGCTGCGGAGCGACGGTGATCGGCGGGCGGCAGGAGAGGACGGCTCCCTGGATGTGACTGAAGCCGGTAAGTTGCCTAGCAACATCTAGAGGGCTACAGTCTGAGACCACTATAGTGGTCTCTAGACTGTAGCCCTCCAGATGTGGCAAAACTACAACTCCCAGCATTCCCAGACAGCTGTTTGCTGTGTGGGCATGCTGGGATTTGTTGTTTTGCAACAGCTGGAGGTCTACAGTTTAGAGACCACTGCACAGTGATCTCTATACTGCCCTCTAGATCTTGCAAAACTACAACTCCTAGCATGCCCACACAGCTGTTTGCTGTCTGGGCATGCTGGGAGTTGTAGTTTTGCAACATCTGGAGGTCCACAGTTTAGATATCACTGTTCAGTGGTCTCTAAATTGTAGCACTCCAGATGTTGCAAAACTGCAAATCCCAGCATGCTCAAACAGCAAACAGCTGTCTCGGTTTGCTGGGAGTTGTAGTTGCGTACCTCCAGCTGTTACATAACTACATCTCCCAGCATGCCCTTCTGTGATCAGTACATGCTGGGAATTGTAGTTTTGCAACAGCTGGAGTCACACTGGTTTGAAAATACTGAGTTAGATAATAGAACCTAACTGAAGGTTTTCCAACCAGTGTGCCTCCAGCTGTTGCAAAACTACAACTCCCAGCATGCACGGTCTGTCAGTACATGCTGGGAGTTGTAGTTTTGCAACAGCTGGAGGACCACTGGTTGGAAAATACTGAGTTAGGTAACAGAACCTAACTGAAGGTTTTCCAATCAGTGTGCCTCCAGCTGTTGCAAAACTACAACTCCCATCATGCACTGACAGACTGAGCATGCTGGGAGTTGTAGTTTTGCAACAGCTGGAGGCACACT
Organism: Hyla sarda; assembly: GCF_029499605.1. Lineage (NCBI taxonomy): Eukaryota > Metazoa > Chordata > Amphibia > Anura > Hylidae > Hyla > Hyla sarda. Next base: position 251,442,456 of record NC_079190.1, on the reverse strand, counting down.
GGTTGGAAAATACAGAGTTAGGTAACAGAACCTAACTGAAGGTTTTCCAACCAGTGTGCCTCCAGCTGTTATAAAACTACAACTCCCAGCATGCATGGTCTGTCAGTACATGCTGGGAGTTGTAGTTTTGAAACAGCTGGAGGTTTGCCCCCCCCATGTGAATGTACAGGGTACATTCACACAGGTAGGTTTACAGTAAGTTTCCTGCTTTAAGTATGAGCTGCGGCAAATTTTTCGCCGCAGCGCAAATTCCTAGTGGGAAACTCACCGTAACCCGCCAGTGTGAATGTACCCTAAAAACACTACACTACACTAACACCTACACTACATAAACACCCCCTTACACTGCCCCCCCCCCCCCCCAATAAAAATGAAAAAAGTATTGTACGGCAGTGTTTCCAAAACGGAGCCTTCAGCTGTTGCAAAACAACAACTCCACGCATTTCTGGACAGCCACTGACTGTGGGAGTTTAGCAACAGCTGGAGGCACCCTGTTTGGGAATCACTGGTGTGGAATACCCCTCTGCAGAGGGGGTACCCTCGGAAACATTTAAAAACAGCATACAAGAGGGCATGTAGAACACACTGTTAACAACAATGAGTACGACTGATACCTCCAAGAAAGTAAGATGTATTGGAACATTTGATGGACATACTGACCAGGTGATGGCAATAATGTGGAGACATTGGCATCTACTTACACGTGATCAAGACCTGGCACAGGTAATTGGAAGATCTCCTAGTATTACATTCAGGAAGGGTCCCAGTATTAAAGATCAACTAGTCCATAGTCATCTGGCAACTGGAGGTAGAAAAGAGTGCTGGTTGAGAAATACCACTACTGGTTGCTATCCTTGTGGACATTGTAGCTTCTGTCAACAGATAAATAAGACTAAAACAGTGAGGAATCATGTTGATGGATGTCACTATGAGATCAGACAGTTTATTAACTGTAGCTCTCACAATATTATCTACATTGCTCAATGCCCCTGCCCTAAGTGGTACGTGGGCAAAACCACACAAGAATTTCGCAAACGCATCTCCCAGCATCTCAGTTCCATCAGAACAGAGAAGGACACGCCTATCTCAAGACATATGAGAGCGGTACATGGAGGACGGATCAGAGAATTACTATTTATAGGACTTAGTCAACTGAAATTGGGCCCACGGAAAGGTGACATTGATAACCTTCTTCTACGTGAAGAGGCCAAATGGATCTGGAGACTCCATAGTCAGGCACCCAATGGCCTGAATGAAGGGTTTTCGTATGCAGCATTTCTTTAAGATTCATTAATTTACTAATTTAATTATAATACTTTTGGTTTTCCCAGTGTTGTTTTTAACATACAAATAGTTGGCGGATGATTGTCAAACGATCATTAGTAGAACAAATTAGGGAAAGTTCATCCTAGTTAGATTGATACTTTTTGTTTTTTCATATGTACTGACCCCCCTTGGGATATTGTCAATTTATGATTTGAAGTATACATATACTTTACAGTAGCTGGTGCTGAAATAATATATATTTTTCTTTATCTGTTATGCAGAATATGATATTGATTATGCATATATCGTAATATGACTACCAGATACCTACCCGTCGGCGAATACATCTAGTGAGGGTGGTTATTATGGGTTAATTAGTTAGGGTAGGCTGTTCAACACTTTTTGAATTTGGGATATAGGTCATTACATTAGGTATCACATTTTTGGCATCACTGTATCATTCGGTTGTTATTTTTACACATATTGATTATATTATTATATTTATTCACAATGGATTATTATTTATTTATATTGAGACTGATTATTTATTGTTTGTGCATTGTATTATTTATCTATATATATGATTTAATTGTATATTGGATGATATAAGCAAACTTAGGGCACTATATATATATTATATTAGTGCATCATACTGTAGTGTTCTTACACATTTATGCACTATCTTTATGCACTATAGTATGTAGGAATGTAGGAACTGATATAGAATACATAGAATAGAAGATATGAAGAGCAGCATACTGTTCTCCTTTACATATTCATATAAGAGTTTCAGTAATAACTATATTTTCCCACGCAAGCGCAGTTAGAATAGTCATCATGATCGGAGTATAAGTGCGAGAACATGCGCACTAGCGAGAGCCGCAGCGATGTTAAACTTAAGTGCGGGCGCATGCGCCGGCTGACTCGCGTTAGATAGACAACAGCGATGTTTAGTAAGCCTTAGTGCGCAAGCGCGGCACGATGTTACACGGCCGGCCCTATAGTATGACGTAGCGCTCCCGAAGGACGTAGGGAGATGAGGTCAGCACATGTTATATATTCCCATTGGTGATCCAGGAGGGTATGACCTGGGATATGATTGTGGATCCTTGAGAGGGATTGGAGCAATCTTAGGATGCATGGGATAGGTGACGGGAAGCTGTCGCCGAGTGATGATGTTTGGGGCACTGTCTATAAATAGCCCCTGCCGCCATTTTGTAGTGTTGTTGCCACAAGTTTGCCTCTTGAAAACGCCGTGGAGACGGCGAAACATGTAGAGGCGGCAATCTAGTGTTTTTAGTTGGTGTTAGAGTAGGCGAACAGGGCTACTGCAGAACCCTTGACAGTGGAGCAATGATGCTCAGATCTCACAAGCACTAACCTACCTGACATCCCATTTTTTATATTTATCTCACTGGGTTTACATTAATTTTATTTTAATTGGATATACAATAAAAGTTATGTTTTAGGGGGTACTATTTAGAGGTGTTTTGCACCCCAGGCTACGGCCTTGGGGTTAGGTAATTAGTTGTGAATACCCCTCTGTCCACCCCTATGCAAATCCTAATTTAATCCTCAAATGCGCATGGCGCTCTCTCACTTCAGAGCCCTGTCGTATTTCAAGGAAACAGTTTAGGGCCACATATGGGTATCGCCGTACATGGGAGAAATAGCACTACAAATTTTGGGGGTCTTTTTCTCCTTTTACCCCTTATGAAAAGGAAAAGTTGGGGTCTACACCAGCCTGTTAGTGTAAAAAAAAAATTTTTTACACTAACATGCTGGTGTTGCCCTTTACTTTTTGAGTATGGAAATACCCCATATGTGGGCGTAAAATGCTCTGCGGGCGCACAACAAGGCTCAGGACTGAGAGCGCACCATGTACATTTGAGGCCTAAATTGGTGATTTGCCCTGGGGTGGCTGATTTTACAGCGGTTCTGACATAAACGCAAAAAAATTAATACCCACATGTGACCCCATTTTGGAAACTACACCCCTCACGGAATGTTACAAGGGGTACAGTGAGCATTTACGCCCCACAGGTGTCTGACAGATTTTTGGAACAGTGGTCCGTGAAAATGAAAAATGTAATTTATTTTTTTGTTTGCACAGCCCACTGTTCCAAACATCTGTCAAACGCCAGTAGGGTGTAAATGCTCACTGTACCCCTTATTACATTCCGTGAGGGATGTAGTTTCTAAAAAGGGTCACATGTGGGGGGTCCACTGTTCTGGCACCACGGGGGGCTTTGTAAATGCACATGGCCCCCGACTTCCATTCCAAACAAATTATCTCTCTAAAAGCTCAATGGCGCTCCTTCTCTTCTGAGCATTGTAGTTCGCTCGCAGTGCACTTGACGTCCAAACATGGGGTATTTCCATACTCAGAAGAAATGGGGTTACAAATTTTGGGGGGGCATTTTCTCCTAATACCCCTTGTAAAAAAGTAAAATTACGGGTAAAACCAGCATTTTAGTGAAAAAATTCTTTTTTTCATTTACACATCCAACTTTAACAAAAAGTTGTCAAACACCTGTGGGGTGTTAAGGCTCACCGTACCCCTTGTTACGTTCCTTGAGGGGTGTAGTTTCCACAATAGTGTGCAATGTGGGGGGGGGGTTGCTGTCCTGGCACCATAGGGGCTTCCTAAATGTGACATGCCCCCCAAAAACCATTTCAGAAAAACTCACTCTCCAAAATCCCATTGTTGCTCCTTCCCTTCTGAGCCCTCTACTGCGCCCGCCGAACACTTGACATACACATATGAGGTATTTTCTTACTCGAGAGAAATTGGGTTACAAATTTTGAGAGGATTTTTTTCCTTTTACCCCTTGTAAAAATTCAAAAACTGGGTCTACAAGAACATGCGAGTGTAAAAAACCTAAAGGGTTAACACACTTACTGAATGTAATTTTGAATACTTTGAGGGGTGCAGTTTTTATAATGGGGTCATTTATGGGGTATTTCTAACCAGAAGACCCTTCAAATCCACTTCAAAACTGAACTGGTCCCTGAAAAATTCTGATTTTGAAAATTTTGCGAAAAATTGGAAAATTGCTGCTGAACTTTGAAGCCCTCTGATGTCTTCCAAAAGTAAAAACATGTCAACTTTATGATGCAAATATAAAGTAGACATAATGGGGGACATTTACTAATCTAGTCTATTCTGGGTATGCTTATAGACCAGCGTATGTGGTAGTCTCCTGTCTATTGTGCTCCTAATTTATCAAAGGTCTCACAGCCCTTGATAAATTCTGTGCTCAGACTTCAGGGTCTACAGCTTAAACTGCATTTAGACCTGCTCCAACATGGTCTGACATTTCAGCGCATTTTGGGCAGATGCGACTTGTTGCACAAAAGTCGCACTTGATAAATTCAGCACCAATGCATTTTCCAATGCATTTCTGTCTAAAATAGACTTGCATGCATCATGTTCTAAAAATCCTCTACAGCAAAAGTCGCAGAAAAGTCGCACATATTTAGACTGCGACTTTCTGTGCGACAAATTTAGACAGGAAAAAACAGTCTAAATCCTTTGATAAATCTCCCCCATTGTATATGTGAATCAACATATAATTTATTTGGGATGTCTATTTTCCTTACAAGCAGGGAGCTTCAAAGTTAGAAAAATGCTAACTTTTCTAATTTTTCATAAAATTTTAGAATTTTTCACCAAGAAATGATGCAAGTATTGACTAAAATATACCACTAACATAAAGTAGAATATGTCACGAAAAAACAATCTCGGAATCAAATTTATAATTAAAAGCATCCCAGAGTTATTAATGCTTAAAGTGACAGTGGTCAGATTTGCAAAAAATGCTCCCGCCCTTAGGGTCATAATGGTCTCCTTCCCCAAGGGGTTAAAGTAAGGACATGCTGTGAGTTGTAGTCATGCGGTGTGGGCAGGTGACAAGCTTGTCATCCGCCCGCCCATCTAACACACTCCCCCCCATGCCACACAACTACAATTCCCAGCATGTTCTTACAGTAAGGAAATGCTGGGAGTTGTAGTCATGCGGCGCAGGCATCTGCCCGCCCATCTAACACACTCCCCCCGTGCCGCACAACTATAATTCCCAGCATGTCCTTACAGTAAGGGCATGCTGGGAGTTGTAGTGGTGTTGCGTGGGTGGGAGATGTGCAGGTGGGTGACAAGCTTGTCACCCTCCTGCACATCTCTTACCTGCTGGTCCCACCGTGTCTGTGAAAATGAAAGTAAAAAAAGTTGCACAAAAAGTCTCACGTGCGACTTTTTGGGTGACTTTTTGGAAATGCTGTCATAGGCAAGTTTGTAAGCTAGGTCTGACCTTGCTTACACTTGCGACTTTTTGAAGGGGGTTTGCGACTTTCATTATGTGCGACTTTTGCAATGGTAAATCCTAAGTAATCAGTCATAACTGAAAATTGCTTAGTTAGGGCAGATTCGTTTTTTGCTTACCCACAAAAGTCGCAAAAAAATTGCTTAGGCGCAAGTGCGACTTTGTGTGCGACTTCTGTAAGAAAAAAAATCCCTTAATAAATCTCCCTCTTTGTTTATTTCACAGTCATTTGTTCAGTCTACTGAAGGATACTGAAAGAAATTCTAAGAGTGACTTTTTCTATAACATTCTGAAACTAGAAATCTACAGTAACAAGGTTTAATTGTTTAGATTTTTAGAAAATTCCAAAGATTAGGACAATGGTAACCTTGGTAACCAGACCATGAAAACACGCTTGATGTCTGTGACTCGCAATCTGCATGTTTATACCCATTATGCCCTAATTGTCCATTATGCAGTCATTGCCAATTTTGCCAATATCATGCTTACAATGCATTAACATTTATTATCAAATCTTGGGTCTTCTGTTCATAAATATGTTTTTTCTTATTTTTATTTTTTTAATGTAGATCAATGCAGTCAAAAACTTAGAAGAGAATATAAAAAGTTAAATATAGGAAATGATAGAGAAATTATTTTCAGTCATTTCAAAGCATTAGAGTAAACTCGGTTCCAGCGGTTCATTCCTCTAAGTAGCTCCAGCTGCATCCATTTGGAATAAACCAGATGACCCTTCTTTTTTTTTTTGTTTCTCTCTAGCCACAGCTTTGCTAGTTCCAGCACTGGTTGACTTTAGATGACATGGTCCTGAGATTCACATGGAGGACATTCATATAACTTAAAATATCTGCATTCTTCATTAAAGGTGTACTCCGGTGGAAAACAACATGTTTTAAATCAACTGATTCCAGAAAGTTAAACAGATTTGTAAATTACTTCTGTTAGACATCTTAATCCTTCCAGTACTTATATGCACCAGGAGAAGTTGAGTAGTTATTTTCTGTCTGACCACAGTGCTCTCTGCTGACACCTCTGTCCATGTCAGGAACTGTCGAGAGCAGGAAAGGTTTGCTATGGGGAATTGCTCCTTTTCTGGACAGTTAGAGGTGTCCAGACAGAGGTGTTAGCAGAGAGCACTGTGGTCAGACAAGAAAGAACAACTCAACTTCCTGTGTAGCATACAGCAGCTGATAAGTAGTGGAAGGATTAAGATTTTTTAATAGAAGTCATTTAAAAATCTGTTTAACTTTCTGGAGCCAGTTACTATGAAAAAAATTGATTTCCCCCGGAGTACCCCTTTAAAGGGAGAGGTCCTTAGAGTGAGTATACAGTTACTTTTTTAGTTGCAGCAGCTTATTTCTCCAAAAGACCAAGGCTCCAGTCACAGAGTATAACCAAATGCCTTTTTCTTTAGCCATAGCCTTACTGGTTCTTGTCGCGGCTCTCATTCTCTGCATTGATAGCAGCATTACGTTTTTTAAGACCACTAGTACATTCAGTTGATGTTGAGCCTGGCGGCCTATTTGAAGAAGAGCATGTTCTGATATAATCGTCTGCAGTAAAGTGCCAGAGAAGCATTTTTTTTTCAACAGTTTGGCTTATGTACCTAAGTTGATGCATACACTGTTGTTTCTATTATTTATTTGTATTCTGGATTTTTTTCTGTCTTGACTACACGGAATACTCTTAAATTAGGGGTGTGGAATGTTCAGAACCTGCAGACCTCTATAGATCATCTATCACCAGCTTGGATATTCATTAAGCATCCATAATATACATCAGCCAGTATCAAATGTATAAGTTTCAATATTGTCCTATACAGTATCAGCTGATCATAAAAGTTAAAATAAAAGTGAAGTTTAAGGGGTGGGGTATTTTAAAGTTTTAGTTTTTTCTTTTTTTTATTTGTACCCCGGGCACAGGCCTGTGGGATTGGTAATAGTTTGAAGTGGACCCTAACTCACTTGGGGGTTTTATGTGATAAGAAGGACAGGAATTAGTAGCGTTCACTAGCTCTTTAAGAGATGGCTAGTGCACACGTGCAGCCCCTACGGGACATACCAGAAACTGTCGCAGCACGCCACAGTGCAAAAGAGTGGGACACCCAGAGCTTAAATAGAGGCAGAGGAGCTTAGGTACAGTGCAGTACTGGTAAGCAGTGATACAAACTGCACACCATCGGACTCAACCATCTGCGATACAGAGGATAATGGTAATAGTCAGGAACAGACATTGGATCAGGAGCAGCATCTGTATTATGGCTCTGCTTTGTACAGTCCTGAAATATGGCTGCCATGGAGCTGCATGACTCCTCTACTGGACATCTGTATATCTTTAATTTATAAACAGACATAAAAGCTGTTTTTTTTCTGTCTAATTTCATATGAAAAATATTGGTGCCATGCTCCATCAAACTATAGTATGTATTTTATTCACTTTGAAATCCATTCTTTGTATGTCCACTGCTCCTGTGAGCAAACACTGCTTGTCAGTTCTGCTATCAATAAGGCCCTGTATGTTTCAAGACTTCACATCTACTTCTACTTACTTTATGACACAATTCTTTGTAGTCAAATAAGTGTTGGATAAATAAAAATATAGAAATCAATTCAAGAAACCCCATTGGTTGCCATGTTGGAACAATCAACATTTATTTTTATTTTTTATTAATAATAGATAGATGCTTTATATACCATACAATTTTGAGAGATTAGCTCATCTCAACGCAAAGCAAAACAGAAAATCCCTCTTTTCCTCCATGTCTCATTTCTGATTAAAGTTAAGTGTGTGTTTGGGTAATCCAGGTGGTTCTATATACTGCGATATATGCAGTGCAGTTTTTCTTTTCTCAATAGTTCATACAGGGCATGATAAACCGTTAATGTATTGGAAACAATGTCAAATGAAACATGAATGATCTTGGCAAAACAGTCCTCTCATCTGAAGGCTAGCTCTGACAACAAACATCAATGAGTAGTCGACCGATCCCCTACAAGAGTTCTTCACTCACAGTAGTCTATTTTGTACCCTCATTATCTTGAACAATTTGCTTTGATAGTTTCGAAACAAGGTCCAAAAAGGAGTTTGACTGACATTTCACAATTTTCTTCTCTTAAGGTAGAAAGGCATGGAAACAAAATCATACATTGTTTATCTAAAAGACATTTTTTTTGTGTTTTTTTTTTTTTTTTTGCAGAAAAACATATTTTTTTATGTAAATAAAGAATAAAGATATTGTGGGGAATATATATATATATATATATATATATATATATATATACAGTATATATAGATATCTCAAACATATCAAGTACAGCAAGCAACGTTTCTGCTCTCTATGGAGCCATTTTCAAGCTTTAAGGGGTACTCCGGATAGGGGAGAAGATGCCTGACCGTGGGGGTCCCGCCGCTGGGGACCCCCGTGATCTTCCACGCCGCACCCCATTAGAATCAGCCCCTGGAGCATGCTAACTCCGGGTCTGATTACTGGCAATCACGGGGACGGAGCATAGTGACGTCACTGCTCCGCCCCGTGTGACATCATACTCCGCCCCCTCAAAGCAAGAAATAATTTCAGATAGATTATATAATTCTTATTTGTACAAATATAATTTGTACAAATACAATCGATCTGAAATTATTTAACCCCTTAAGGACCGAGGGTTTTTCTGTTTTTGCATTTTCGTTTTTTGCTCCTTGCCTTTAAAAAATAATAACTCTTTTAATTTTGCACCTAAAAATCCATATGATGGCTTATTTTTTGCCCAAAAGTCTACTGCAAAATGGAAAAAAAATCATTGTGAGACAAAATTGAAAAAAAAACGCTGTTTTGTAACTTTTGGGGGCTTCCGTTTCTAGGTAGTACATTATTTGATAAAAATGACACCTTATCTTTATTCTGTAGGTCCATACAATTAAAATGATACCCTACTTATATAGGTTTGATTTTGTCGTACTTCTGGAAAAAATCATAACTACATGCAGGAAAATTAATACGTTTAAAATTGTCATCTTCTGACCCCTATAACTTTTTTATTTTTGCGCATATGGGGCGGTATGAGGACAAATTTTTTGCGCCGTGATCTGAAGTTTTTAGCGGTACCATTTTTTCATTGATAGGACTTATTGATATAAAAAGTGACCAAAAATGCACTATTTTGGACTTTGGAATTTATTTGTGCGTACACCATTGACCGTGTGGTTTAATTAACGATATATTTTTATAATTCGGACATTTCTGCACGCGGCGATACCATATATTTTTATTTACACTGTGTTTTTTTATGGGAAAAGGGGGGTGATTCAAACTTTTAATAGGGAAGGTGTTAAATGATCTTTATTCACTTTTTTTCACTTTTTTTTGCAGTGTTATAGCTCCCATAGGGACCTATAACACTGCACACACTGATCTTTATAATTGATCACTGGTTTCTCATAGGAAACCAGTGATCGATGATTCTGCCGCTTGACTGCTCATGCCTGGATCTCAGGCACTGAGCAGTCATTCGGCGATCGGACAGCGAGGAGGCAGGTAGGGACCCTCCTGCTGTCCTGTAAGCTGTTCGGGATGCCGCGATTTCGCCGCGGCTATCCCGAACAGCCCACTGAGCTAACCGGCATACTTTCACTTTCGACGGGGCGTTCAACTTTGAACGCCGTGTCTAAAGGGTTAATAGCACGCGGCACCGCGATCAATGCCGCGTGCTATTAGCCACGGGTCCCGGCCGTTGTTATAGATCGGGAGCGGACACATGACGTTCCAGTACGTCATGTGTCCTTAAGGAGTTAAAGTTATTGACATTTAATGTTACTATTTGGACTTTCCTTGAGATTAACTATTTAAATGCCGATGCCATATAGCAACCATTACAGATTCATTTACTATACCATCTACCACTTGGGCCCAGTGGTAGAAAACTATATTGGTATTATTGGTGCTTTCATTGTTGTTTTTTATATATGTTTTATTAATGCATTTCTTATCATTCTATATTTAATCATATTGTTATAAAACTTCTGCATTTTTTCAAATAATTCTGTCTTCATTAATATCATTGTGTACCATCTATTATGGTGAGATCTTTGAGGTGTGGTTAATAATTTTTGTTATGTACCTTCCCTTTTTTGCCGGTAGGGATCGGCATTTAACAATTTAGACCTTGGATCTCTGGTTGTGAGCTGTACACATTGCTTGTTTTTGGTCTTAATATCTTGTCCAATAAAATAGAAGCATTACTTAGGATGGAATTTCCACCTGGCCTGCCTGGGGGGTTGTTGAGGGACTTATGGATTTTTGGTAGCATATATAACGCCGGTTTAACCGGATGTTTCACCACCAAAAATTCCCTCAAATCTTCAACTATGATGCTATCTGCAAAGCCTTGTTCAACAATTCTTACAAGTTTCATCATAATTTCCCTTTTTGGTCATAGTCTAATTCCATATTGGTATGTCCGTCAGTCAATTGTCTATACACTTCACGTCTATAGTCCATAACCACGACCCCTCCCCCTTTATCAGTGGGTTTGATTGTGAGGTTGTGGTTATGGACTAAAACAGCCAACGCTTTCTTTTCTTCCAAAGTCAAATTCTGAAAATGAAATCCCCCAACATCAGTCTTCAAATCTTGTATATCTTTTTTAACTAAGGACACATATGTTTCAATGGATGGGATACTATTGTGGGATTAAAAGTACTCTTGTCATGTATTTCAAGATCTTTCAAACATATTACATAATTACTCTCCCCTTTCACTTGTGAGGTGGGAGCTTCTCGTTGACTAAACCAAATTTTTCATTTGAGTCTCCTAAAGAAAAAGATTGCATTCCAAATCAAACCAATTGATATTAGTACCTGGGCAAAAAAGAAAGACCTTTTGACAGCAAAGACAGTTGTACCTCAGACAATACATGGGAGGAAATATTTACCACAGTATTACTTAGGTTCTTTTCCTGGCTGCTCGTGTTCGATGGCTCCCCTCTTTCTGTTGTTGCTGACTTCTTGTCTTTCCTGTGTCTCCTTCTCCCACCCCTTCTGGTGGGTTTCCGGTGAAGGTATTTGGGGGTGTCATATCCTGATTTACACAATCATTAAACACATTCTGATTTTGGTTCCAATTGTATATCCTCCCTTTAGAATAATCTCCCAAGTCTCTGAACCATTTTTTTCTTTTTAATGTCCATAATGTCCTTTTTAAAATTGTCCAATTACTCCATTATTTTTTCTTTATAGGTTACAAAGTCCCCAGGAGAAAGCGTTGTAACCTAAGTTATTTTCCAATTCCTCTAGTTTGATCCTCACTGTAGACAATTCTTGTTGTAAAAAGTCCAGGTTAAATAAAATAATGTCCAATGCATAACGGTCCGAAATTTCCTCTAATTTCTTCTTGAATTCAATATTGTCAGTGTTGACTGAAGGCCTAAGTCGAGATTGCATTCCTCGTGGAATACTTTTACATCTATAATACTCTCTCAATGTGGTCAGGCGTAAATCCAAAACAATAAGCTTCCTTGATACATTTTCAAAATTTTTCTTTACATCATTGATAGCAGGAGTGGCCAGAAAAGTAGTCTCCCCCCTAAGTCCACTCAAAATCCTACTAAATTCCTCCTGGGCGTATGACGAGTCATGAATAGTTGTAGAACCCAAAGAATCCTCCATAATGAAGATGTGCCAGCAAATAAAAAATGACAAATAGAAACCAGTATATTCAGCACTATCCAAAGAAATAGATGTAGGTGGTGCCAGCATCTAAAAAAAAACCTGATCAGGGTTTCTCCAGATAAATATCCAACAAGAGACACAGCACTCCAATTTCAGCAAACGTGTATGGCTCCATAAAGAGTAGAAATGTTGCTTGCTGGACTTGATATGAAGGAATAAATACATGTTTGCTGAAATTGGAGTGTTGATGTTCCTTTCCATGATCAGAAGCACCATTAAGCTGTACTTCCTACAGCTAAGATTTGGGTGGGCCACACTATACAATAAAATACTGTTTGCTATGCTATGCATGTTTTTTTTTTTACTTTATGGAATATAACGTTGGTTCCAAGTTAGCTTTGTGTCAGTTTCATTAATCTGTCAGAGATGTTCCCAATGGGAACCCACATCCCCATACCCTGGATGCTCCATTGGGTCAAAGCAATGCCACAGATTTGTGCTCAAGATCCCACATAGCAGAATCTCAGGATCAGCCTACTGAGCACAAAGAGGTAACAAAGATAAGGGACCACAGTGATAAGGGACCACATGTTAATGACTATTCCCTGCTCTTGCGCTTATTGTTCTTGCCTTTTAATGATTTGTCCTGTGATTCTTGACCTCTGCTTGTGACCTAATTACCCTGACGACTTTGCATTAAGCTGCCCTTTTGTTTTCTGATTTCTCACCTGTCCGTGATTAACACTTGACTGACTATTCTTGACACTCCTACACTTTGTCCAGCATAGGGACCGTCGCCCAGTGTGGGGGCTGCTGTTTAAGGCAGATCTTCCAATAGGTAGAGGTAGTGATTTAAAAATCTTAAAAAGCGAAATGGCAGTTCTTTGTCTAAGCAAAATATGTTGTTGAGGATAGAGATGTCAACCAATAATGGTTGAAGCTCCAAACTCATCTGCAGGAATAAGTTCTAAGGAACCAATGGCAGCAGCCATAATAGCTTTCTATGTCTAGTCTCTCTGCACAGACAATGGCCCAGATTTATCAATCTTTCTAAGATGAAAAATGTCTGATTTGCTCATAGCAACCAATCACAGCTTTAATTTTTAAAATCAGGACCAATATCTTAACTTTTTCTTATGGGTCTGCATCACAGCAATGATAGACTGTCATTCTGGCTTTTCATCACTGCGACAATGTCACCAGTTTCTGCTCCTATGTTGTCATGGTTTAAGATGTTTAGAAAGAAAGTAAAAACTGTTGGTCTCCTTTGTAGTATCTAGAGGACACATAAGCCAATAAGATTATAATAATAAGGTTAGGCTGTAACAAAACATGTTTTATCTGGAACCAAATTTGTATACCTACTTTTACTTTATTAATAAAGTGACAAGAAGAGGTAAAAGGTTCTTAGCTGCCGTTGTCTATACAAAGCATTACTAAACAACTACCAGATAATAAAAGGTAAGAGATTTGTTCTTAACTATTCTACACTTTCTCTGTGCTTTAATCTTTTATGGGAATGTTTCACGCACTTGCTGTACTTGAGTACACCCTATATACAATATATATTTTATATTGTCTCTGTAGAGAAGTGCATTACTTCTTTCTCTACGCCCCAAGGGAGCATCTATGAAGAAAAATAATTACTTAGCAGAAAGCATCGTCGCTGGTTGATTTGGTCTTCCATGTGTTTAATGCAATAAAGCATGAAGCAATTTCTTTAATGGACAAGTCCTTAACATGTGAGCGAGCACAGGGATCATCTTTAGCCCACCCTGCTACAAATAGGTTTACAAGGCGCCATCCACTGTTAAAATCCTCTGTACTGTAGAAAAAAAAAATTTGATTTAGCAGTGAATTGGTGGCTGGCAACTGACCTTAACCCTTCACCTTCAAAAATTATTCTTTACACCATGTGGTAAAAGAAATATATATAGATATATAGATATATAGATATACACACACACACACACACACATATATATATATATATATATATATATATATATATATATATACATGGCTGGTTTTAGACTAAGTGTGGTCCTGGACAAAAATGAAAAATGGGGCCCCCAGATTGCGTGACCAAAGATCACTATGATGCGCCCCTGAATTGTGCTGCATATCGGCTAATGCAAGTAGATGAGACTGCGCTGCAAACTACAAATGGCTGTGACTACAACATGAGAAATGTAATAATTGCATCCAGGATGAATTTGTGGCTGTGGTAATTTGGGGTCGCAATGTGACCCCATTTAGTGCAGATCAGCTCCCCCCTTTGCAAGAACGAAGTGCACAGACAGCTGTGGAGCAACAGCAACTTGTAAGGGCACATGTAGAGAAATACAGCACAAAACGGCATCATAAAATGTATGGTCACAGGAAACCACATGGTCACAGAAAGCCATACATTTTATGATGCTGTTTTGATGGGGTTAATAAACCACCTAAAGAGCAAGAACTTATTTGCGCTGGATTTCTCTATGTGTGACCACATTTACTTACATTCGCTGAGATTTAGCACGATTCAAGGAGAACAACATGGTGTGCAACCCATTTTTGCCATGTAGCCCTAACCTTATATTGTAACCTTGTTTGTTATACAGTAATAGTCACCGCACACAGATAAACAGTGATCTCAATGCTGCCTATCAGTAATAGCGCCCACATATACTACAAGGCTAAGTTCACAGACAGAATGTCCACATGGTGAATCTCCGTGCAGATATTCCACAAACTGCAGGACACCGACATAATATGCAGCCACTAGGACTGCACAGGAATGCAGCATCTCATAGACAGCCATGCATTCTGTGAGGACACAGAAAATGTTATTTCCATGCCAGAAACACCTGTGGATCCGCCGGTGACCCGACCCATTTTGTGCCTCCAGCTGTTGCCACCCCCTTCCCTCGCCTCACCCGCTCCTGGCCTGCTGAAAATGTTTTGAACGCTGGGGCAGTGGACTACCCCTTTAAGTATGCAGCATAGTTCCCCCCCCCCATATTAAGTTGGCAGCACAGTTCCCCCCACATTAGGTTGGCAGTATAGTTCCCCCCCACATTAGTTTGGCAGTATAGTTCCCCCACATTAGTTTGGCAGTATAGTTCCCCCACATTAGGTGGGCAGTATAGTTCCCCCACATTAAGTTGGCAGTATAGTTGCCCCACATTAGGTTTGGCAGTATAGTTCCCTTTCATTAGGTTGGCAGTATAGTTCCCCCACATTAAGTTGGCAGTATAGTTCCCCCCACATTAGGTTGGAAGTATAGTCCACCACATTAGGTAGGCAGTATAGTTCCCCCGACATTAGGTTGGCAGTATAGTTCCCCCACATTAGGTTGGCAGTATAGTCCCCCCACATTAGGCTCGCAGTATAGTTCCCCCCACATTAGGTTGGCAGTATAGTCCCCCACATTAGGTTGGCAGTATAGTCCCCCACATTAGGTTGGCAATATAGTCCCCCACATTAGGCTGGCAGTATAGTTCCCTCCACATTAAGTTGGCAGTATGTTCCCCCACATTAGGCTGGCAGTATGTTCCCCCACATTAGGCTGGCAGTATGTTCCCCCACATTAGGCTGGCAGTATATTCCCCCACATTAGGCTGGCAGTATGTTCCCACACAGACATACAGCCTACAACCATATACAGTGTATGGCTGGAGGCTGTATGTCTATGTATTGCCCTGCTTCAGTGCTCCGACCACCGCTCCTCCTGGCTTATAGGCCATAGCAGTATGTCCCGGGACTGGAGGAGCGTTGGTTGGATCACTGAAGATGATGTGCCGCTGGTAACTTACCATGCTGGCCAGCGGGTGTCCTCCTGCTCGATGCTACGCGCCTCCGTTCCTATGGGCATACGCACGGATGTCAGTCACGTCTGCTATCTCCCGGCAGCCCCTGCTTTTTTAAATTTAATGCAGGCCTGCAGAGAGTTAATGGGGGCAACCTTGTGTCCCGAAAAGATCTTTCGGGACATAGGGATGTCCTTAATAGTGATGGGTGAAATTAATCTGGGGGGAGGGGGGGGGGGCAATTGCCCCGTCGCGGCCCCCTCCCCCAATCTGCCACCGATATTGGTATGTATGCAACCCTAACCAAAAGCTGATTTTGCCACCCCTTTGACACACCCCACCTTACTACTGGGGTGACACACTGTAACAAGCCCCCTTCACATGTAATTAGCATACTACTGGGGTTACACACTGTAACAAACCTTCTCCTCATGTAATCTCCTTACTACTGGGGTGGCACACAATAACAAACCTTCTCCTCATGTAATCTCCTTACTAATGGGGTGACATACTGTAACAAACCCCCTCCTCATGTAATCTCCTTACTAATGGGGTGACACACTGTAACAAACCCCCTCCTCATGTAATTTCCTTACTACTGGGGTGACACACTGTAACAAACCTCCTCCTCATATAATCTCCTTACTTCTGGGGTGACACACTGTAACAAACCTCCTGCTCATGTAATCTCCTTACTACTGGGGTGACACACTGTAACAAACCCCCTCCTCATGTAATCTCCTTCTTACTACTGGTGTGACACACTGTAACAAACCTTCCCCTCATGTAATCTCCTTACTACTGGGGTGACACACTGTAACAAACCTCCTCCTCATGTAATCTCATTACTACTGGGGTGACACACTGTAACAAACCTCCTCATCATGTAATCTCCTTACTACTAGGGTGACACACTGTAACAAACCTCCTGCTCATGTAATCACCTTACTACTGGGCTGACACAGTGTAACAAACCTCATGCACACATCATACATACGCATAAATCTATCATGCACACATAATACATATACACACATCATCCAAAATCATACACATACATATACAATACACATCCCCAACCCAAGGAGATGATTGCTGGAGATCGGGTTGGCTGAGGCTGCCTTGCTTCTGCGCCAGGGTCACGTCAGTAGGAGCTCCCAGCAGCCCCTGGCCTCCTCAGCCCTGTAGGGCCGCAGATAGTAGAAGATAAAAAAAAAGTGCTGGCAGCGATGGCCCGGGCCCCCGACCAGTGGAGCGCAAGCAGGATGTGAGGGGGATTCACTAGTGGAGTGCTGCCTGCTGCATTCCTCCGAGCGTGGTGACGTCTGATAAGTGGAGCGCAAGCAGTGCTCCTCCAGAATGCTTAGGACAGGGGGAGGAGTGGTAGTGCCTTAGGCCCTGAATACTGCATTTTGCACAAATTCGCTGTAAAATCGCAGCAAAAACGCAGCGTTAAAACAATTATGGAACATTTGCACTAAGTCGAGTCATAAATTGTTGAGGTGAGATACAGGAGAGAGCAGACAGTACTGCACATGTTATAGTGTTTAAAGCGCAACTGTCATGAGTTTTCAGCCCCCGAGACTACTACAATGTTGTTACAGATATCCATAACATGAGTGTAACCATACATTTATCGCTTTTCCCCCTTCTTTTATAACTTATAAAATACATTTATCCAGTGGTCAGGCTCAGTCGAATAGGCGTGGCTTGGGGTTTGCAAAGCCCCCCCGCCGCCACGCCTATTCTCTCCGTTAAGCGCTGGGATCGCTGTGTAGTAAGACACAGCGCATGCACCCCTCCCTTCCTCTAGTACTGCACCTGTGCAGTGAGCGCATTAGCAGCGCTAATGTAAGGCAGGGGCGCTTGCACGTCAGGAGGGGCGCATGCGCTGTGGATGTGCTGTGTCTTACTACACAGCGACCCCAGCACTGAAAGGAGAGGATAGGGGTGGCGGCGACGGGGCTTTGCTAACCCAAAGCCACGCCTATCTGACTGTGCCAGACCGCTGGATAAATGTATTTTATAAGTTATAAAAGTAGGAGGAAAAGCGATAAATATATGGTTACACTCACGTTATCGACATCTACAATGTAACAACATTGTAGTAGTCTGGAGGACTAAAAAATCATGACAGTTGCGCTTTAAGAAGTTTCAATAATGCGCTAAAAAGCTCAAATCCACATTTAAGGGGTTATCCAGGTTTTCTTAACTTTTTACTATTGCCACTGTAGTGGCAAATTATGTATTAATTGTCTTCCATGTGTGTGTTTTTTATTTTTTTTATTTTTTGCGATTCTATGGTTCCCCCAGGTTCAGCATTCCTCCGGTCTGTGTATAATTGTTGTCTCGAGCCTTTCCCAGGATCCTGTTCAGCTCAACACAAAAGTTGATTATAAGGGGCTTGGCTACTTCTTGTCTTCCCTGACAATCCAGCCCTCTGATAATGTGTGCGGTCAAGCGGTACGTGCCACAGCGGCACAGCTGGACTACATGCGTCATCAGGGGGCTGGCTTGTCTGGAAAAACAAGAAGAAGCCAAGCTCCCTGTAATCACCTATGGTTTTGGGCTGAACAAGATCCAGGGAAAGGCTTGAGACAACAGTCATACACTGACCAGAGGAATGCTGATTTTGGAGAGTGCATGGAATGGCAAAAAAGGGGTCGATCCCTCCCACTCATGGATGACAAGTAAAGCTCTTAAGACATTATTTGCCATTACAGGGACTATAGTAAAAAGTTTTAAGTCCTCTGTTTTTGCAGTTTTGAAAATGTATAATTTTGCCTTCAAATGTTTTTCTCTCTTAGGTGTTTTTGAAATTTCCTCTCAGTATCTTAATTTTAAGGTCATGTACATAGCCCCCTGTTTGGGTAAAAATGGTGTCCAACTGGGTTGCTTGATGGAAAATCTGGGATTCATCCTTTCACTGTGTTTATGACTGGTTTTACCAATCTAATGCCCTGTTTCACACTTGTTGCATTGTATTATATATATATATATATACAACATTCTGAGATGTGAGACAGTAATGCTGTATATAATGCTGTTGTGAGTGGCTTCATTCTTAGTGCAAATGTTTTGACAGCGTTTACAGTGAGGTTTGTTGTGTGGTTTGGTCCCATTATCTGTGTTGTTTCTGTGGGTAATTCAGGTTCAGGGAAAATTTTGTTTTGTACTTTGTCAGTAAAAAAATGAAAAAATGTATGGTGTAGGTGAAGTGGAAGAAATATAAGCCAAAAATCAATATTGAGGAGTGGGGGTCAGACACAAGTTAACTCTTTATTAAAAAAACTGTAAACCCTCGTATCTTAGGAACAGAGAAATGTATCAAGAAACTGTAAAAAGGTGAGTGATCAGGGCACCCTAAAAAACATTATGTACAATAATAAGCTAAGCTGCAAAGTTTCCATGCACAAAATGAGTAGCACACAAATTCATTATATCCATTTTACAATATAACACTATAGAATGAAGGTCCAGTTCAATTATTGCGCTTCAGAACTTGAAGAACTTCCATTACGTAAATACACATCAGGAAAAGGCAGACAAAGAGTGGAATGTCTCGGGTGTGAAACTATAACTAAGGGTACGTTTCTCCCCCGAAACATGTCACGTCTTGTCTACCTTTTCCTAATGTGCATTTAAGTAATGTATTATATTTCGAGTTCTTGATCCCAAGAAACACGCTTGACCTCTGTTCTTCTATATGATTCAGGTGATATCCTGCACCATCCATGGCATGGTGAGGCTTGCTGGTGGAGCTGACATGGACTCTCTTCTGTACATAATACTATTGATAATACTCTATAATACAGCTTTGCATCTTGCCACTCCTTGCTTTGTGTTTTATATTTTTGTTGGAAATGCACATTAACAGTACCTTCTCCTGTTCTGTTAAAATTTCAGTCTGTGTTTTTTGTTACTGAATAGTTTTGTTATGGCAAAGGTGTGCATCATAATAGGTCATCAGAAATGTGGCCCCATGAAACAAGAAGTACCTCAGGCAGTGTGCGGACAGGTACCACAGGGGGTCACAGTCTACACGTTTGATTATTTTATGCTTGTGTTTGATTTCCATACCTCCCGCTTAGATTCTCTGCCTAAGGACATTCTCTTTAAAGGATCAAAGTAGCTTTACTGACATCCTATTCCAGATGACAGGATACATTTTCTGTCGCTATTCCCTTACTAGCTATTGGCTGTAGCACTCAGTGTAAGATATGCAGTAAGTTCTTACTAAGTTTTTCTCCGAAAAAAAAACAAAAAACAAATCTCTCAATAGTTTTCTCTTCTATATAAAATGCTATTGTCCTCTCTTTTACTACAAACCAAAATTATTTCAACATTCTTTAAAGGATGAATGAACTCAAAACATGTACAAAAAAAGTATCTCCCCTCTACTTTAAATCGTTTTTGTCTCATATTAAAGTTAAAACTGAGAAATACATAAAGGGGTTTTTGTGTTTCCCATGAGGTCAGCCGTGTTTATCTATAAACAGACTGTTAGGAAGACAAAGAGACAGACTGGAGTGATATATACGTTTATCTAAAACTGCCCAGTCAATATACTGTATTACAGGTGGGACCCACCAGTAATGGAAGACATCAGCTATGACAGCGTTCATTTACCTTTCACTACTGATCACGACATCTGAAGTATTCTCAGAGCTTAGTCAGACTGATCAGACCATCCGCTGCGTAATCGCTGTGGTCTGATGAGTCAAGGTGGTGGCCAAAGGTCTTCTCATCTGCCTCCTACCCCTCTGCTGCAATGTTCTTCTATGGTCTTCCTTCTGGCAGATCATACTTAATTGCAGATAGTATGCCTATGCATAGCACTTAACAGTATTAGTGTGGTAGTCCAGTACAGGAGTTATACCCCTGTACCCTTGTTGCCCTGTCAGGCAGCCTCCCTGCAGTGTCCCCTGGGCCCCCAACATCTGTCCCCTTATGTATATATATATTTTCTGCCATTTGTTATACTGTAAAATGTATATGAGTGTTATTGCTTTAAGAAATGTTAACATGTGATCACCAGTTGTCATGTGAGTTGTCATGTGAGTGTAAACCCATGAGGTATCAGTGACCATGTGACCTAAGAGTGACCTATGGGACTCCTCCTAGTCTCCCCCATATAAGCCCTGGGTGGAGCTAGCTCTCTCTCTCTTATGATCTTGAGTTCTTGTTAAGTCTTTCCTGAGGTCCAGTGCAGTCAAGTCCTAGCATTTGCCTGGAGGCCATAGGAGGCTTTAAGTCCGTCCTGCAGCCACAAGCCTTTGAGTCTACAAGTTAGCTACAGTCACAGCTTAATCAGTATCAAGTTAAAAAGAATAAAAAGTTGTGTTTCCTACACCCAGATAGGCCAAATAATAGTGGAAAAGGAATTATATATGTGTGTGTGTATATATATATATATATATATATATATATATATATATATATATATATAATGCAACCAGTCCTCAAAGGTATACAAAGGAAAGAATATTAGGTCCACAGTACGGTACAATATTAAAATATTTATTTTAAAAAATGCAATATGTTAAATTAAACAGCAATCCTTGCCAGACCACAGCTGTCTATCTTTTGGCAATCACTGTTGTTACCACGTAAAGCTCCGTCACATACATCTGTTCAGCGCATCCTCTGGCGGCCACTACCAGCAACGGGCCGGACGCCAGTCCATGCAAGCCTGCATCCAACGTGAAACAGAGGAGCTCCCATACCAAAACAGGGTGGTGAGTGGTGCAGTACACCGACAATTCTTACCATAAACTTGAAACTTTACCTAGTATTTATTATACATTAATCCAGCAGCATTGATTTAGCGCTACTTATTTCCAAACTTAGCGGACTTTGCACAATTCATATATTGGACTATTTTATGATACTCCTGATTCTTCATTATATTTTATCAGTTTTTCTACCTCAATATACCCAGAAATGGGTCACGTGACAACAGGATTTGAGGTGGTCAGCTCCTGCTCCCGGATCCTCTGCCCGGATCCCCTACCAGCCCTCTCAATGGATCACTGCCCCAGTACCTGATGCGGAGTGACTGTTGTGTGGCCTGATGACCCAGCGGCTGAAGGTGGGATGTGGCGGATGGAAGATGTCGGACCCCGCTGGCAAAGCAGGGGTCAGTTGGGGGGTCGGGGAGTCGGTGTGGGCTGGGCACCCCCGATGCCCCGGCCCCCTGGTGCCCCTCCGTTGGATTGGCCCTCCTCCACCTCCTCCTTCATCATAGAGTGTGGAGTACAGACAGCGCCGCAAGAATTGATCACATGATCCGGGTGACATCTTAACCCGGAAAGAAGCGCGTGTGCCTCAGAACGCCAGTGTGGACGTAGTAAGCTTGCCAGTGCAGATACAGGAGCCCAGCATATATGTATGCTTGGAACATTTAACCCCTTAAGGACTCAGCCCATTTTGGCCTTAACCCCTTAAGGATGCAGGGTTCTTCCGTTTTTGCATTTTCCTTTTTTCCTCATCACCTTCTAAAAATCCTAATGCTTTCCATTTTGCACATAAAATTCCATATGATGGCTTATTTCTTGCACCAACAATTCTACTTTGCAGTGACATTAGTCATTTCACCCAAAAATCCACAGCGAAACAGAAAAAAAATTAATTGTGCGACAAAATTGAAGAAAAAATTCATTTTGTAACTTTTGGGGGCTTCCGTTTCTACGCAGTTCATTTTTTCGGTAAAAATAACACCTTATCTTTTTTTTTTTTTTTTTTTCAACTGTAAATTTTTATTATATTCAGACAGAAAAATACACACCAGTAGGAATGATCGGGGTGACGTACCCCACAGTAAATGAGAAATGCAAGCAAGTAATAATCCAAATCACAACAATCAAGTCAGGTAGTCACAACTGTGACACAGTAATGTTATAGTTAACAACCGCACATTTGGATCAAGTAGTCCTAGACATGAGGGGGGGGGGTGGAGAGGGTGACTAAGACAACAACGTCAAACAGAGGGGCGAGGGAACAGAAAAGGAAACGTACAAAGAAATAGGAAAGTGGGTTGAGAGAAGCAAGAAGAGAGGAAAAGGTCCAAAAGGAGCTAAAAGATCAAGGAGGTTGCCTATCCGTGAATCTGTCCCATGGGTCCCATACTGAAAGAAATTGTGAGATAGTGTTATTCAAAGAGGCAGTAAGAGATTCCATAGAGCGAATTTCACGGACCCGGGCCAGGAGTTCACCCTCAGACGGGGGGGAAGTCTGTTTCCAATGTTTTGCAATGAGAGTTTTCGCTGCCAGGACGATGTGTAGAAATAGCTTAAATGGTCGACCAGACAAGGCCCTAGTCGACAAATGTAAGAGATAGATTAAAGGGTCTAGGGGCACCCCAACTCCCAATATGTCACGGATAAGCCGCTGCACCATTACCCAAAATTGAGAGATCAGCGGACAGGACCAGAATATATGGTAAGTGTCCCCCAGTCCCACACCACATCGCCAACATTGCGGGGGGATGTCAGGGTTCAATTTATTGAGGAGGACAGGGGTATGGTACCAACCCATAAGCAATTTGTATTGTGTCTCTTTGTAAGCTGTACATATGGAGGCCCGAGAAGCCCTATCCCAAATTACCCTCCACTGAGGAATTATAATAGAAGTGTTAAGGACTTCCTCCCAGCGACCCATATAACGGTGGGAGGGGGGGTTCCGTCCACGGGGGGAGATTAAAAGGGAGTAAATACTCGAGAGCAGTCCCTTCGTCTGTGGTCCACTCCTACACAACCTCTCAAAACTCGTAGGGAGCGAAACCACTAGCGAGCCCCTCTGAGAGGATAGGTAATGTCGGAGCTGGGTATAGTGAGTGAACGCAGAGGCTGGGAGTTCCCAACGAGATTTCAGGTCATCAAAAGACAGAAGAGTCCGAGTAATAGGATGTACCACATCAGCCCAGCCGAACAAACCTCTCGAGCCCCATTCCCGAACCATAAGTGAGGTGCCTCCAGGAGGGAAGTCAGGGTGGTAGAGAAAAGACTGCATTGGGGAGAAAGGGGACAGGAGTCGGAATCACCTGGAACAATAAGTCCAGACATATCTCGTGAAAGACATAGGACCTAAAAGGGTGCATGCAGGGGACGGAAGCGGGAAGGACCATAGGAAAGAATTAGGATGGACAGGTGCCAACCATAATTTTTCAAGTTCCATCCATTTACTATAAGCAAAGTGAGTAGACCATGCAGCTAGGTGACGGAGGTGTGCGGCCCAATAATATTTTGTGACATCTGGGACCCCCAGACCTCCAGAAACTCGGTTCGCCATCATGACCGTCATAGGGAGCCTATGTCTTTTAGCGTCCCAAATGAACCGGAAAATAGCCGACTGAAAGGACCGTAGCATAGCCAACGGAACCCGCACCGGTAACGTTTCGAAAAAATAAAGTAATTTAGGAAGGATGGTCATTTTAACCGCAGCAATTCGCCCGAAAAAGGATATGTATTGCGATCTCCATTTTTCTAGCAAAGAACGTAGCTCTCTGAACAAAGTAGGGAAATTTACAGAATAGAGCGAGGCATATGTAGGGGTGATGGAGACTCCAAGATATTTAATGGCAGAGGGAGACCAGCGGAAAGAATAGTTAGAGCGAAGTAGGGAGACCAGAGAGGGTGGGAGATTTACAGACATTGCTTCAGATTTAGAAAGGTTGACCTTATAGCCCGATACCAAGCCATACTCATGCAAGAGTTTGTACAGCGTAGGTAAGGACAAGAGAGGGTTAGTGAGGGTAAGTAAAACGTCATCTGCAAAAAGGCAAATCTTAAAGGTCTTCCCATGAAGGGAGATTCCAGAGACATCCGAACTCCCCCGGATCAGAGCCGCCAGCGGCTCTATGCAAAGGGCAAAAATCAGTGGGGACAACGGACATCCCTGTCTAGTGCCGTTATAAAGGGTAAAGGGAGGGGAGGAGTCAGTCGGGAGCTTGAGAGAGGCAGTAGGGGAGGAGTAGAGACCCCGCAGCGCAGTGAGGAAGTCAATAACACCTTATCTTTATTCTGTAGGTCCATACGGTTAAAATTATACCCTACTTATATAGGTTGGTTATTGTCGTACTTCGGAAAAAAATCATAACTACATGCAGGAAAATGTATATGTTAAAAATTCCAACCCCTATAACTTTTTTATTTTTCTGCGTACGGGCCGGTATGAGGGCTCATTTTATGCGGCGTGTTCTGAAGCTTTTATCGGTACTATTTTTGTATTGATTGGACTTTTTGATCACTTTTTATAAATTTTTCAGGATATAAAAAGTGACCAAAAATACACTATTTTGGACTTTGGAATTTTTTGTGTGCACGCCATTGACCGTGTGATTTAATTAACTATATATTTTTATAGTTCGGACATTTACGCACGCGGTGATACCACATATGTTTATTTTTATTCACACAGTTTTTTTTTGGGGGGGGGAAAGGGGGGTGATTCAAACTTTTATTAGGGAAGGGGTTAAATGACCTTTGTTAACTTATTTTTTTTCACTTTTATTTTTGCAGTGTTATAGCTTCCATAGGGACCTATAACACTGCACACACTGATCTCCTATGCTGATCCCTGCAAAGCCATAGCTTTGCATGGATCAATGAGATAGGGGCTTGATTGCTCAAGCCTGTAGCTCAGGCTTGGAGCAATCAGTCGACGATCGGACGCCGCGGAGACAGGTAAGGAGACCTCCACCTGTGTCACAGCTGATCGGAGCATCCCGATTTTATCGCGATGTCCCGATCAGCCCAACTGAGCTGCCGGGAAGCGTTTACTTTCGCTTTCAGACGCGGCGGTCAACTTTGATCGCCGCATCTGTAGGGTTAACAGCGCGCGGCACAACGATCGATGCTGCGCACTGTTAGCCCAGGGCCCTGGCTATGATTAGCAACCGGGACCGACCCAATGTGATGCAGGGTCACGGCGTGACCCCGTTTAAAACACCGGGACCAGGGGTAGGGCGTACAGGTATGCCCTACGTCCTTAAAGGGGTACTCCGGTGAAAAGCTTTTTTCTTTTAAATCAACTGGTGGCAGAAAGTTAAACATATTTGTAAATTTCTTCTATTAAAAAATCTTAATCCTTCCTGTTGTTACGCCAAGCGCTCCGGGTCCCCGCTCCTCCCCGGAGCGCTCGCTACACTCTCCTCACTGCAGCGCTCCGGTCAGATCCACTGACCCGGGGCGCTGCGATACCGCCTCCAGCCGGGATGCGATTCGCGATGCGGGTAGCGCCCGCTCGCGATGCGCACCCCGGCTCCCGTACCTGACTCGCTCTCCGTCAGTCCTGTCCCGGCGCGCGCGGCCCCGCTCCCTAGGGCGCGCGCACGCCGGGTCTTTGCGATTTAAAGGGCCACTGCGCCGCTGATTGGCGCAGTGGTTCCAATTAGTGTTATCACCTGTGCACTTCCCTATATCACCTCACTTCCCCTGCACTTCCTTGCCGGATCTTGTTGCCATCGTGCCAGTGAAAGCGTTTCCTTGTATGTTCCTAGCCTGTGTTCCAGACCTCCTGCCGTTGCCCCTGACTACGATCCTTGCTGCCTGCCCCGACCTTCTGCTACGTCCGACCTTGCTTCTGTCTACTCCCTTGTACCGCGCCTATCTTCAGCAGCCAGAGAGGTTGAGCCGTTGCTAGTGGATACGACCTGGTCACTACCGCCGCAGCAAGACCATCCCGCTTTGCGGCGGGCTCTGGTGAAAACCAGTAGTGACTTAGAACCGATCCACTAGCACGGTCCACGCCAATCCCTCTCTGGCACAGAGGATCCACTACCTGCCAGCCGGCATCGAGACAGTAGATCCGGCCATGGATCCCGCTGAAGTTCCTCTGCCAGTTGTCGCTGACCTCACCACGGTGGTCGCCCAGCAGTCGCAACAGATAGCGCAACAAGGCCAACAGCTGTCTCAACTGACCGTTATGCTTCAGCAGTTACTACCACAGCTTCAGCAATCATCTCCTCCGCCAGCTCCTGCATCTCCTCCGCAGCGAGTGGCCGCTTCTGGTCTACGACTATCCTTGCCAGATAAATTTGATGGGGACTCTAAGTTTTGCCGTGGCTTTCTTTCCCAATGTTCCCTGCACCTGGAGATGATGTCGGACCAGTTTCCCACTGAAAGGTCTAAGGTGGCTTTCGTAGTCAGCCTTCTGTCTGGAAAAGCCCTGTCTTGGGCCACACCGCTCTGGGACCGCAATGACCCCGTCACTGCCTCTGTACACTCCTTCTTCTCGGAAATTCGAAGTGTCTTTGAGGAACCTGCCCGAGCCTCTTCTGCTGAGACTGCCCTGTTGAACCTGGTCCAGGGTAATTCTTCCGTTGGCGAGTATGCCGTACAATTCCGTACTCTTGCTTCAGAATTATCCTGGAATAATGAGGCCCTCTGCGCGACCTTTAAAAAAGGCCTATCCAGCAACATTAAAGATGTTCTGGCCGCACGAGAAATCCCTGCTAATCTACATGAACTCATTCACCTAGCCACTCGCATTGACATGCGTTTTTCCGAAAGGCGTCAGGAGCTCCGCCAGGATATGGACTCTGTTCGCACGAGGCGTTTCTTCTCCCCGGCTCCTCTCTCCTCTGGTCCCCTGCAATCTGTTCCTGTGCCTCCCGCCGTGGAGGCTATGCAGGTCGACCGGTCTCGCCTGACACCTCAAGAGAGGACACGACGCCGCATGGAGAATCTCTGCCTGTACTGTGCTAGTACCGAACACTTCCTGAAGGATTGTCCTATCCGTCCTCCCCGCCTGGAAAGACGTACGCTGACTCCGCACAAAGGTGAGACAGTCCTTGATGTCTACTCTGCTTCTCCACGTCTTACTGTGCCTGTGCGGATGTCTGCATCTGCCTTCTCCTTCTCTGCTGTGGCCTTCTTGGACTCCGGATCTGCAGGAAATTTTATTTTGGCCTCTCTCGTCAACAGGTTCAACATCCCGGTGACCAGTCTCGCCAGACCCCTCTACATCAATTGTGTAAACAATGAAAGATTGGACTGTACCATACGTTTCCGCACGGAGCCCCTTCTAATGCACATCGGACCTCATCACGAGAGGATTGAACTTTTGGTCCTTCCCAATTGCACTTCTGAAATTCTCCTTGGACTTCCCTGGCTTCAACTTCACTCCCCAACCCTGGATTGGTCCACTGGGGAGATCAAGAGTTGGGGGCCCTCTTGTTCCAAGGACTGCCTAAAACCGGTTCCCAGTAACCCTTGCCGTGACTCTGTGGTTCCTCCCGTAACCGGTCTCCCTAAGGCCTATATGGACTTTGCGGATGTTTTTTGCAAAAAACAAGCTGAGACTCTACCTCCTCACAGGCCTTATGATTGTCCTATCGACCTCCTCCCGGGCACTACTCCACCCCGGGGCAGAATTTATCCTCTGTCCGCCCCAGAGACTCTTGCCATGTCTGAATACGTCCAGGAAAATTTAAAAAAGGGCTTTATCCGTAAATCCTCCTCTCCTGCCGGAGCCGGATTTTTCTTTGTGTCCAAAAAAGATGGCTCTCTACGCCCTTGCATTGACTACCGCGGTCTTAATAAAATCACGGTTAAGAACCGCTACCCCCTACCTCTCATCTCTGAACTCTTTGATCGCCTCCAAGGTGCCCACATCTTTACCAAACTGGACTTAAGAGGTGCTTATAATCTCATCCGCATCAGAGAGGGGGATGAATGGAAAACGGCATTTAACACCAGAGATGGACACTTTGAGTATCTGGTCATGCCCTTTGGCCTGTGCAACGCCCCTGCCGTCTTCCAAGACTTTGTTAATGAAATTTTTCGTGATCTTTTATACTCCTGTGTTGTTGTATATCTGGACGATATCCTGATTTTTTCTGCCAATCTAGAAGAACACCGCCAGCATGTCCGTATGGTTCTTCAGAGACTTCGTGACAATCAACTCTATGCCAAAATAGAGAAATGTCTGTTTGAATGCCAATCTCTTCCTTTCCTAGGATACTTGGTCTCTGGCCAGGGACTACAAATGGATCCAGACAAACTCTCTGCCGTCTTAGATTGGCCACGCCCCTCCGGACTCCGTGCTATCCAACGTTTTTTGGGGTTCGCCAATTATTACAGACAATTTATTCCACATTTTTCTACCGTTGTGGCTCCTATCGTGGCTTTAACCAAAAAAAATGCCGATCCCAAGTCTTGGCCTCCTCAAGCGGAAGACGCCTTTAAACGGCTCAAGTCTGCCTTTTCTTCGGCTCCCGTGCTCTCCAGACCTGACCCATCTAAACCCTTCCTATTGGAGGTTGATGCCTCCTCCGTGGGAGCTGGAGCTGTCCTTCTACAAAAAAATTCTTCCGGGCATGCTGTTACTTGTGTTTTTTTTTCTAGGACCTTCTCTCCGGCGGAGAGAAACTACTCCATCGGGGATCGAGAGCTTCTAGCCATTAAATTAGCACTTGAGGAATGGAGGCATCTGCTGGAGGGATCAAGATTTCCAGTTATTATTTACACCGATCACAAGAACCTCTCCTACCTCCAGTCTGCCCAACGGCTGAATCCTCGCCAGGCCAGGTGGTCTCTGTTCTTTGCCCGATTTAATTTTGAAATTCACTTTCGGCCTGCCGATAAGAACATTAGGGCCGATGCTCTCTCTCGTTCCTCGGATGCTTCTGAAGTTGAACTCTCTCCGCAACACATCATTCCTCCTGACTGCCTGATTTCCACTTCTCCAGCCTCCATCAGGCAAACTCCTCCAGGAAAGACCTTTGTTTCTCCACGCCAACGCCTCGGAATCCTCAAATGGGGCCACTCTTCCCATCTCGCAGGTCATGCGGGCATCAAGAAATCTGTGCAACTCATCTCTCGCTACTATTGGTGGCCGACTCTGGAGACGGATGTTGTGGACTTTGTGCGAGCCTGCACTATCTGTGCCCGGGATAAGACTCCTCGCCAGAAGCCCGCTGGTTTTCTTCATCCTCTGCCTGTCCCCGAACAGCCTTGGTCTCTGATTGGTATGGATTTTATTACTGACTTACCCCCATCCCATGGCAACACTGTTATTTGGGTGGTCGTTGATCGATTCTCCAAAATGGCACATTTCATCTCTCTTCCTGGTCTTCCTTCAGCGCCTCAGTTGGCTAAACAATTTTTTGTACACATTTTTCGTCTTCACGGGTTGCCCACGCAGATCGTCTCGGATAGAGGCGTCCAATTCGTGTCTAAATTCTGGAGGGCTCTCTGTAAACAACTCAAGATTAAATTAAATTTTTCTTCTGCATATCATCCTCAATCCAATGGACAAGTAGAAAGAATTAACCAGGTCTTGGGTGATTATTTACGACATTTTGTTTCCTCCCGCCAGGATGACTGGGCAGATCTTCTACCATGGGCCGAATTCTCGTATAACTTCAGAGTCTCTGAATCTTCCTCCAAATCCCCATTTTTCGTGGTGTACGGCCGTCACCCTCTTCCCCCCCTCCCTACCCCCTTGCCCTCTGGTCTGCCCGCTGTGGATGAAATTTCTCGTGATCTTTCCATCATATGGAGAGAGACCCAAAATTCTCTCTTACAGGCTTCATCACGCATGAAGAAGTTCGCGGATAAGAAAAGAAGAGCTCCTCCCATTTTTTCCCCTGGAGACAAGGTATGGCTCTCCGCTAAATATGTCCGCTTCCGTGTCCCTAGCTATAAGTTGGGACCACGCTATCTTGGTCCTTTCAAAATTTTGTGCCAGATTAATCCTGTCTCTTACAAACTTCTTCTTCCTCCTTCTCTTCGTATTCCTAATGCCTTTCACGTTTCTCTTCTTAAACCACTTATCATTAACCGTTTCTCTCCCAAATCTGTTCCTCCCACTCCTGTTTCCGGCTCCTCGGACATCTTCTCCGTCAAAGAGATTCTGGCATCTAAAAAGGTCAGAGGGAAAACCTTTTTTTTAGTGGATTGGGAGGGTTGTGGTCCAGAAGAGAGATCCTGGGAACCTGAGGACAACATCCTAGACAAAAGTCTGCTCCTCAGGTTCTCAGGCTCTAAGAAGAGGGGGAGACCCAAGGGGGGGGGTACTGTTACGCCAAGCGCTCCGGGTCCCCGCTCCTCCCCGGAGCGCTCGCTACACTCTCCTCACTGCAGCGCTCCGGTCAGATCCACTGACCCGGGGCGCTGCGATACCGCCTCCAGCCGGGATGCGATTCGCGATGCGGGTAGCGCCCGCTCGCGATGCGCACCCCGGCTCCCGTACCTTACTCGCTCTCCGTCAGTCCTGTCCCGGCGCGCGCGGCCCCGCTCCCTAGGGCGCGCGCGCGCCGGGTCTTTGCGATTTAAAGGGCCACTGCGCCGCTGATTGGCGCAGTGGTTCCAATTAGTGTTATCACCTGTGCACTTCCCTATATCACCTCACTTCCCCTGCACTTCCTTGCCGGATCTTGTTGCCATCGTGCCAGTGAAAGCGTTTCCTTGTATGTTCCTAGCCTGTGTTCCAGACCTCCTGCCGTTGCCCCTGACTACGATCCTTGCTGCCTGCCCCGACCTTCTGCTACGTCCGACCTTGCTTCTGTCTACTCCCTTGTACCGCGCCTATCTTCAGCAGCCAGAGAGGTTGAGCCGTTGCTAGTGGATACGACCTGGTCACTACCGCCGCAGCAAGACCATCCCGCTTTGCGGCGGGCTCTGGTGAAAACCAGTAGTGACTTAGAACCGATCCACTAGCACGGTCCACGCCAATCCCTCTCTGGCACAGAGGATCCACTACCTGCCAGCCGGCATCGTGACACCTGTACTTATTAGCTGCTGAATACTACAGAGGAAATTCTTTTCTTTTTGGAATGCTCTCTGATGACATCACGAACACAGTTCTCTCTGCTGACGTTATAATAATAATAATAACGCTTTATTTATTGTTGTCTTTAGTGGGATTTGCAAGGCAGCAGTGCTAACCACTGAGCCACCATGCTACCCTTAGCATACATCTGCTATGCATGGTTGCTAAAATGGACAGAGTTGTCAGCAGAGAGCACTGTGTTCGTGATGTCATCAGTGTTCCAAAAAAAAAGGAATTTCCTCTGTAGTATTCAGCAGCTAATAAGTACAGGAAGGATTAAGATTTTTTAATAGAAGTAATATACAAATATGTTTAACTTTCTGCCACCAGTTGATTTAAAAGAAAAAAGGTTTTCACCGGAGTACCCCTTTAACCCCTTAAGGACCAGGCCATTTTACACCTTAGGACCAGAGCGTTTTTTGAACATCTGACCACTGTCACTTTAAGCATTAATAACTCTAAGACGCTTTTACCTATCATTCTGATTCCAAGATTGTTTTTTCGTGACATATTCTACTTTATGTTATTGGTAAAATTTTGTCGATACTTGCATCGTTTCTTAGTGAAAAATTCCAAAATTTGATGAAAAAATTGAAAATTTTGCATTTTTCTAACTTTGAAGCTCTCTGCTTGTAAGGAAAATGGATATTCCAAATAATTATTTTTTTTATTCACATATACAATATGTCCACTTTATGTTTGCATCATAAAATTTACGATTTTTTACTTTTGGAAGACACCAGAGGGCTTCAAAGTTCAGCAGCAATTTTCCAATTTTTCACAAAATTTCCAAAATCACAATTTTTCAGGGACCAGTTCAGGTTTGAAGTGGATTTGAAGGGTCTTCATATTAGAAATACCCCATAAATGACCCCATTATAAAAACTGCACCCCCCAAAGTATTCAAAATGACATTCAGTCAGCGTTTTAACCCTTTAGGTGTTTCACAGGAATAGCAGCAAAGTGAAGGAGAAAATTCACAATCTTCATTTTTTACACTTGCATGTTCTTGTAGACCCAATTTTTGAATTTTTACAAGGGGTAAAAGGAGAAAATGTATACTTATATTTGTAGCCCAATTTCTCTCGAGTAAGCACATACCTCATATGTCTATGTAAAGTGTTCGGCGGGCACAGTAGAGGGCTCAGAAGCGAAGGAGCGACGAGGGGATTTTGGAGAGTACGTTTTTCTGAAATGGTTTTTGGGGGGCATGTTGCATTTAGGAAGCCCCTATGGTGCCAGAACAGGAAAAAATACCCACATGGCATACCATTTTGGAAACTAGACCCCTTGAGGAACGTAACAAGGAATAAAGTGAGCCTTAATACCCCACAGGTGTTTCACGACTTTTGCATATGTAAAAAAATGTTTTAAAAATGTCACTAAAATGTGTGTTTCCACCCAAATTTCACATGTATGCAAGGGTTAATAGCAGAAAATACCCCCCAAAATTTGTAACCCCATCTCTTCTGAGTATGGAGGTACCCCATAAGTTGACCTGAAGTGTACTACGGGCGAACTACAATGCTCAGAAGAGAAGGAGTCATATTTGGCTTTTTGAGAGCAAATTTTGCTCGGGGGCATGTCGCATTTAGGAAGCCCCTATGGTGCCAGGACAGCAAAAAATACCCACATGGCATACCATTTTGGAAACTAGACCCCTTGAGGAACGTAACAAGAAATAAAGTGAGCCTTAATACCCCACAGGGGTTTCACGACTTTTGCATACGTAAAAAAAAAAAAAAATTTTCACTAAAATGTGTTTCCCCCCCCCAAATTTCACATTTTTGCAAGGGTTAATAGCAGAAAATACCCCCCAAAATTTGTAACCCCATCTCTTATGAGTATGAAGGTACCCCATAAATTGACCTGAAGCGCACTACGGGCAAACTACAATGCTCATAAGAGAGGGAGTCATATTTGGCTTTTTGAGAGCAAATTTTGCTCGGGGGGCATGTCGCATTTAGGAAGCCCCTATGGTGCCAGGACAGCAAAATAACCCCCACATGGCATACCATTTTGGAAACTAGACCCCTTGAGGAACGTAACAAGGGGTACAGTGAGCATTTACCCCCCACTGGTGTCTGTCAGATCTTTGGAACAGTGGGCTGTACAAAATTTTTAATTTGCGCAGCCCACTGTTCCAAAGATCTGTCAGACACCAGTGGGGGGTAAATTCTCACTGCACCCCTCATTACATTCCGTGAGGGGTGTAGTTTCCGAAATGGGGTCACATGTGAGGTTTTGTTTTTTTTGCGTTTGTCAAAACCGCTGTAACAATCAGCCACCCCTGTGCAAATCACCTCAAATGTACATGGTGCACTCTCCCTTCTGGGCCTTGTTGTGCGCCCCCAGAGCACTTTGCGCCCACACATGGGGTATCTCCGTAGTCGGGAGAAATTGCATTACAAATTTTGGGGGGCGTTTTTCCCTTTTACCTCTTGTCAAAATGAAAAGTATGGGGCAACACCAGCATGTTAGTGTAAAAAAATTTTTTTTTTACACTAACATGCTGGTGTAGACCCCAACTTCACCTTTTCATGAGGGGTGAAAGGAGAAAAAGCCCCCCAAAATTTGTTAGGCAATTTCTCCCAAGTACGGCGATACCCCATATGTGACCCTAAACTGTTGCCTTGAAATACGACAGGGCTCCAAAGTGAGAGCGCCATGCGCATTTGAGGCCTAAATTAGGGACTTGCATAGGGGTGGACATAGGGGTATTCTACGCCAGTGATTCCCAAACAGGGTGCCTCCAGCTGTTGCAAAACTCCCAGCATGCCTGGACAGTCAACGGCTGTCCGGCAATACTGGGAGTTGTTGTTTTGCAACAGCTGGAGGCTCCATTTTGGAAAGAGTGGCGTACCAGACGTTTTTCATTTTTATTGGGGGAGGGGGGCTGTGTAGGGGTATGTGTATATGTAGTGTTTTTTACTTTTTATTTTATTTTGTGTTAGTGTAGTGTAGTGTTTTTAGGGTACAGTCACACGGGCGGGGGGTTACAGCGAGTTTGAGCTGCCGCGCAAAATTTGCTGCATCGCAAACTTGCAGCCTGATACTCACTGTAAGCCCCCTGCCCGTGTGAATGTATCCTGTACATTCACAGTGGGGGGGGGGGGACCTCCAGCTGTTGCAAAACTACAACTCCCAGCATGCACAGTCCATCAGTGCATGCTGGTAGTTATAGTTTTGCAACAGCTGGAGGCACACGGGTTGGGAAACACTGAGTTAGGAAACAGACAATGTTTCCCAACCAGTGTGCCTCCTGTTGTTGCAAAACCACAACTCCCAGCATTCTCAGGCATGCTGGGAGTAGTAGTTCGGCAACATCTTTAGAGCTAGATGTTGCCGAACTACAACTCCCAGCATGCTTGGAGTTGTAGTTTTGCAACATCTGGAGGACTACAGTTTGCAGACCACTAATACAGTGGTTCCCAATCTGTGCCCTTCCAGATGTTGCAAAACTACAACTCCCAGTATGCCAAAACTGTCCAGGCATGCTGGGAGTTGTAGTTCTGCAACATCTGAAGGACCAGATGTTACAGAACTACAACTCCCAGCATGCCTGGACAGTAAGGGCATGCTGAGGATGTGTAGTTTTGCAACATCTGGAAGGGTACAGTGGTCTCCAAACTGTGGACCTCCAGATGTTGCAAAACTGCAACTCCCAGCATGCCCAGACGCCAAGGGCTGTCTGGGCATGCTGGGAGTTGTAGTTTACAGGGTCCCTTTACAGCAATGCATGTCGCTTTACGGCGACGTGCATTGCTGTAAAGGGCCCGACCGCGGCTGAAGATCTACTCACCTGTCTCCTCCGCCGCCGTCTTCATCGCAGGGATCCGGGTCTTCAGGGACGAGGTAAGTACCGGGGCCGGTCCCCAGCACTCCCCCGTCCCCCGCCGCGTCCTCCGGTCTTCCTCCCGTCCTCTCCGGACTTTCAGGGGCCTGGCAGGACGGGAGGAAGTAACCGCCCCCCCCCCCCCCCCCCCCCCCTGCGATTGGTCGGTTAACTAACCGACAGATCGCAGGGGATCGGAGGAGGTGGCCGGCTTGCCACCTCGCTCCGATACTCCAGCATGGTCCTGGCTGTCTGTGACAGCCGGGATCATGCAAAATTACCGGGCGGTCGGGTCCCAGAGACCCGATCAGCCCGGTATCGCCGCAAATCGCAAGGGCGATTTCCCTTGCGATTTGCGGCGATCGCCGACATGGGGGGCCTACATGGCCCCCCTCGGCGTATGCCCTGGATGCCTGCTGAAGGATTTCAGCAGGCATCCAGTTCCGATCTCTGCCCGGCGAGCGGCAGAGACCGGAAAATGCCATGACGTTGTGGAACGTCATTGGTCCTTAAAGCCCAGGGTGCCATGACGTTCCACAACGTCATTGGTCCTTAAGAGGTTAAGGAGTTAAGGACTCAGACAATTTTATTTTTACATTTTCATTTTTTCCTCCTCGCCTTCAAAAAATCATAACTTTTTAATATTTTCATCCACAGACTAGTATGAGGGCTTATTTTTTGTGCGACCAGTTGTCCATTGTAATGCCATCACTCACATTACCATAAAATGTATGGCTCAGCCAAAAATATACTATTTGTGTGGGGAAATTTTCAAAGAAAACCGCAATTTAGCAAATTTTGGTTTCGTTCTCACACCGTACAATTTACGGTAAAAACGACATGTGTTCTTTATTCTTTGGGTCAATACAATTAAAATGATACCCATGATAATATACTTTTCTATTACTGTTGCGCTTAAAAAAAAAATCGCAAACTGTTTAACCAAATTAGTACGTTTAAAATCCCCCTATTTTGAAAACCTATAACTTTTTCATTTTTCTGCATAAGCGGTGGTATGAGGGCTCATTTTTTGCGCCGTGATCTGTACTTTTTATTGATACCATATTTGCTTATATTCAGCTATTTTGGACTTTTTTTTACGTTCACGCCGTTCATCGTAGGTATCATTAACATTTTATTTTAATAGTTGGGATATTTACGCACGCGGCGATACCAAATATGTATATGCATTTTTTTTTCAACTTTTTGGGGGTGAAATCAGGAAAATGGGCCAATTTACATTTTTATTAGGGGAGTGGGTTTTTCCCATTTTTTTTACTTTTATTTTTTACTTTTTTTAACTTTTATTTGTACACTTTAATAGTCCCCATAGGTGACTATTTATAGCAATCATTCAATTGTTAATACTGTTCAGTGCTATGTATAGAACACAGCACTGATCAGCATTATCTGTCATCTTCTGCTATGGTCTGCTCGATCGCAGACCAGAGCAGAAGACCTCCGGCCGCCATGCTGGATGATCGGATCGCCGCGGCAGCGCTGCGGGTGATCCGATCATCTATTTAAAGTACCGCGATGCTGCAGATGTCGTGATCTGTATTGATCACAGCATCTGAGGGGTTAATGGCGGACATCCACGCAATCGCGGATGTCCGCCATTACGGGCGGGTCCCTGGCTGCTATCAACAGCCGGGACCTGCCGCTCATGACGCGAGCATCGCTCCGATGCTCGCGGTTATGCATAGGACATAAATGTACGTCCTGGTGCGTTAAGTACCAGCTCACCAGGATGTAAATTTACGTCCTGCGTCGTTAAGGGGTTAAAGATCTACAAAGCAGGCTGAAATTTCTCCTGGAAAGAAAACGGCTAAAACAGCTGCGGGAAAGAGGGGGAAAAAAAAGAAGAAGAAAAAAAGTAACGGTCTTTTAGTGAGAAACGGAAGAGTACAAGTGTCACGATTCGGCTTCCAGGTAGTGGATCCTCTGTGTCAGCGAGGGATTGGCGTGGACCGTGCTAGTGGACCGGTTCTAAGAGGCTACTGGTTTTCACCAGAGCCCGCCGCAAAGCGGGATGGTCTTGCTGCGGCAGTAGCAACCAGGTCGTATCCACTAGCAACGGCTCTACCTCGCTGACTGCTGAGAAGGCGTGGGAAGAAGGACTAGGCAGAGGCAAGGTCAGACGTAGCAGAAGGTCGGGGGCAGGCGGCAAGGTTCGTAGTCAGGATGGGTAGCAGAAGTTCAGGTACACAGGCTTTGGACACACTAAACGCTTTCACTGGCACAAGGCAACAAGATCCGGCAAGGAAGTGCATGGGAGGAGGTCAGATAAAGGCAGGGAGCAGATGGAAGCCAATTAAGCTAATTGGGCCAGGCACCAATCATTGGTGCACTGGCCCTTTAAGTCTCAGAGAGCTGGCGCGCGCGCGCCCTAGAGAGCGGAGCCGCGCGCGCCAGCACATGACAGCAGGGGACCGGGACGGGTAAGTGACCTGGGATGCGATTCGCGAGCGGGCGCGTCCCGCTGTGCGAATCGCATCCCCAACGGCCATGACAGTGCAGCGCTCCCGGTCAGCGGGACTGACCGGGGCGCTGCAGGGAAAAAGACGCCGTGAGCGCTCCGGGGAGGAGCGGGGACCCGGAGCGCTAGGCGTAACAGTACCCCCCCCTTAGGTCTCCCCTTTTTTTTGTCCGGTAACTGCCTCCCCTGGAATGAGGACACCGGGAAAGAATGCGGGGCTTCCTCAACGGGAGGCAGTACAGCAGGAGTTGGAATGGGGAGGGAGGGCAGAGGGTGAAGTTTGGCACGGGGCAGGGAGACACAAGGACGGGAGCCATGAGGGGACACAGAGGCTTGCCTGATGGGACTGGGAGGGGGGGAGAGGCACTTCCTGTGGCAGGCAGAGTCCCAGTTCTTTATCTCCCCGGTGGTCCAATCAAGGGTGGGGGAATGAAGCCGGAGCCATGGCAGACCGAGGAGGACCTCAGAGGTACAGTTGGGGAGAATGAAGAACTCAATCCTTTCGTGGTGGGGTCCGATAGACATCAGGAGGGGTTCTGTGCGGTAACGCACGGTGCAGTCCAATCTGGCTCCGTTGACCGCGGAAATGTAGGGCGGCTTGACGAGACGGGTCACCGGGATGCTGAATTTATTAACAAAGGACTCCAAAATAAAATTCCCGGAGGCACCAGAGTCCAAGCAGGCCACGGCTGAGATGGAGGAGTTGGCTGTAGGAGAAATCCGCACGGGCACCGTGAGACGTGGAGAAGAAGACTTAGAACCAAAAGATGCCACACCCACGTGAGCTGGGTGCGTGCGTGCGTTTCCCAGGCGTGGAGGACGGATAGGGCAATCCACCAAGAAATGCTCGGTACTGGCACAGTAAAGACAGAGATTTTCTTCTCTACGGCGATTCCTCTCTTCCTGGGTCAGGCGAGACCGATCCACTTGCATGGCCTCCTCGGCGGGAGGCCCAGGCGAAGACTGCAAAGGATGCTGTGGGAGAGGTGCCCAGAGATCTAAGTCTTTTTCCTGGAGGAGCTCTTGGTGTCGCTCAGAAAAACGCATGTCAATGCGGGTAGCCAAATGGATGAGTTCTTGGAGGTTGGCAGGAATCTCTCGTGCGGCCAGCACATCCTTGATGCGACTGGATAGGCCTTTTTTAAAGGTCGCGCAGAGAGCCTCATTATTCCAGGATAGTTCAGAAGCAAAAGTACGGAATTGTATGGCGTACTCGCCAACGGAAGAATTACCCTGGACCAGGTTCAACAGGGCAGTCTCGGCAGAAGAAGCTCGGGCTGGCTCCTCGAAGACACTCCGGAGTTCAGCGAAGAAGGCCTGGACTGTGGCTGTGGCAGGATCATTGCGGTCCCAGAGCGGTGTGGCCCAAGACAAGGCCTTTCCTGAAAGAAGGCTTACTACGAACGCCACCTTAGACCGTTCTGAAGGAAACAAGTCCGACAACATCTCCATATGCAGGGAACACTGAGACAAGAATCCACGGCAGAGTTTAGAGTCCCCATCAAATTTGTCCGGCAGGGACAAGCGGAGGTTAGGAGCGGCCACTCGCTGCGGAGGAGGTGCAGGAGCTGGCGGAGGAGATGGTTGCTGCTGTAGCAGAGGCAGAAGTTGCTGTAACATGGCGGTCAACTGCGACAGCTGCTGTCCTTGTTGGGCAATCTGCTGCGATTGCTGAGCGACCACCGTGGGAAGATCAGCGAGACTTGGCAGCGGCACCTCAGCGGGATCCATGGCCGGATCTACTGTCACGATTCGGCTTCCAGCTGAGAAGGCGTGGGAAGAAGGACTAGGCAGAGGCAAGGTCAGACGTAGCAGAAGGTCGGGGGCAGGCGGCAAGGTTCGTAGTCAGGATGGGTAGCAGAAGTTCAGGTACACAGGCTTTGGACACACTAAACGCTTTCACTGGCACAAGGCAACAAGATCCGGCAAGGAAGTGCATGGGAGGAGGTCAGATAAAGGCAGGGAGCAGATGGAAGCCAATTAAGCTAATTGGGCCAGGCACCAATCATTGGTGCACTGGCCCTTTAAGTCTCAGAGAGCTGGCGCGCGCGCGCCCTAGAGAGCGGAGCCGCGCGCGCCAGCACATGACAGCAGGGGACCGGGACGGGTAAGTGACCTGGGATGCGATTCGCGAGCGGGCGCGTCCCGCTGTGCGAATCGCATCCCCAACGGCCATGACAGTGCAGCGCTCCCGGTCAGCGGGACTGACCGGGGCGCTGCAGGGAAAAAGACGCCGTGAGCGCTCCGGGGAGGAGCGGGGACCCGGAGCGCTAGGCGTAACAACAAGCACTTGTAATAAGGGCTATCAATCTGGAAGATGCCACCAAAAATGAACCCAAGGAAATCTGGTGGGGGAGGAGTGGAATTGACACATGGCTCAAAGATGGATACATTTTTTAAATCCCCATACGAGACCATAAAAACTAGAACTCAAAAACAAGCAGGTCAAGAGCTGGATGGTATAAGTGGTTCCCAGTATACTGTGTTGCAAATGGAGGAGGGCCAGGAGGAGGCGGAAGGAGAAGTATTAAGCCCACAAGTTCTTAGTTCAATCCTGACTGGTGTTGACAAATGTAATATGGCACTTGAGGATTTGAAAGTAAAGTTTGGCTCTATGAACACGGATGTTAGCCTTATTCGGGAGGATACGAACAAAATAAAGGATTGAGTGAAACAAATAGAGAAAGCAGTCCCACAAATAGATAAAGAATTGTGGGAGATGAAAATAGAA
This sequence comes from Hyla sarda, assembly GCF_029499605.1. Taxonomy (NCBI): domain Eukaryota; kingdom Metazoa; phylum Chordata; class Amphibia; order Anura; family Hylidae; genus Hyla; species Hyla sarda. The sequence goes on along the minus strand of NC_079190.1, from coordinate 251,401,592 downwards.
TGGGAAGAAATGAAGGAGGATAATAAACAGCTTAAATGAAAGATCACGGATCTAGAAGATCACTAACACTGCAATAATGTGCGGATTGTGGGGTTTCTGGAAGGGGAGAAGGGTGAAAAACCAGTTGTATATGTTGAGAAATGGTTGAAATAAATTTTTGGTGATGATGCGCTCTCCTCACCATTTCATGTGGAGAGAGCACATAGAATACCTGCCAGGAAACCAGCTCCTGGTCTCCACCCAAGAATGTTATTGGTTAAGGTCCTGTGCTCCCAGGATAGGGATAAGTTGTTGAGACTTTCGCGGGAAAGGGGAGCAGTGATGGTTGGGAATGCAAATGTATATATATATATATATATATATATATATATATATATATATATATATATATCCTGATTTCTCTAGGGCCACACAAACAAAAAGAATGTCTTTTTCATTGGTTAAAAAGAGGCTTCATTAGGCTGGTATTCAGTTCTCGCTTTTGTTCACGGCGAGACTGAGGGTCTTTGATTCGGAGACAGAGGCGAGTAAGTGGTTGGAGGGACAGGGTGTAAGGTAAGTAGTAGTGTTATGCTGGGCTTGGGGGGGGGGGAGGACGGAGGGATTGGTGTAGAGGTAAGTAAAGTCAAGAGATTTGTGTGCAAGGCGCAATTCAAAAAGGGGGGGGAGAGCCAGCTGGGATGTTTTCTTTTTTTCTTCAGTTTCCGCATAGATGAGGGCAGAAAGTGTGAGAGGAAGGAAAGAAGAGAAAATAACAAGGATAAAAATGACTGTGAAAAATTATTTGAAGAAATAATAGTGTGGAATATTAGCAATGTTTGATAGCATAAATAAATATCTTCCTGCAATTGTATGTGTTATCGAGACCCATCTGACAAAAGAAACAATTGGATTACTGGGAGGGAGGGGGTGTAAAGAGGCATATCACTTAACTTTCTCTAATTATTCATTCTGTGTGTCAGAAGGGGGGTCGACATCCTTGTATTAAAGTCAGCAATAGATGGAAGGGGAAGATATGATTTTTTGCATACTATTTGGGAGGGAAGAAGGAAAGTTTGGGGCTTTATCTATATTCTTCCTCCGTTCACAGTTGAGGTCTTGAGGATATTACTGGACTTTATGGAGGACAAGGAATATCAGGATCTGTATGTGCTTGGGGACCTCAATTGTGTAATGGACAGGGAAATGGATTGGCAAAGGAAGGAGGTAGGGGGAGTAGGACGCTACAAGAGAAATGGTACCAAGAGGTGGGCTGGTTAGATGCGTGCCGCAAACTCCCTCCTGAGAAAAAAGTCTATTCTTGTTTTAACGCCTCACACAATACTGCATCCAGAATAGATCATGTACTCATTAATCAATCCATGCTAGAAGAAATTAGTCATGTGTCCTACGAACCCAGATGTCTATCTGACCATGCCATGCTTGTGTGCTCCATAGTTAGAAGGGTAAAAGAAACAGGTGGTGTAAGGAGTATGTATGTCAACCCCCCACTGGTTGACAATTGATGAGGTGGTGAAAGGGGTAAAGGAAGAAAGTAATAGCTTTTGGGAAATTAATAATGGATCTACCAACCTTCTCATTGTATGGGACACATATTGTGTAGAAATATTGCAATATTTAAGAAGAATTGTAAAGCAAAAGAAAAGGAGATATGGGAAAATATTAGAAAAGCAGAGGAGGAATATGGGAGTGTACTAACAATAGACAACATATTTACATACTTATAAGAAACATATCAAATACTGGTAATAGAAAAAACACACCACGCAATGTATTTTTTGGGGACAAAAACGACATACAGAAAAAGGGAAACCAAATAAATTATTAACATGAATGATTAAAAATCAAAAAGATAATAAGAAAATTACCATACTTAAAAATCGATATGGGGATGAGGTGAGAGATCCACAAGAGATAGAAAAAATTGCTCTAGATTACTGTCAAACATTGTATACAAAAGAATGTGAGGAGGAGGAGATTAAAATGGGGGAATACCTTCAAAAATGTAATCTTCCAGTTCTAGATGAAGTTGAAAATAGAGAACTAAATAAAGATATTAGTGCAGAGGAAATCAAAACAGCCTTAATGTCATTTCCCCACAGTTAAAATTCAGTGATCCTTTATTGTCCTTCCTTTATGAAGTAATTAATTAATATTTTTTTCATTCTATTTATTATAGTGACCATATTGGCATGATATTACATTTACACTCATAAGATCTATTTTATCTGGAGCCTGCGCAAGGGTCCTGTGCTAGACTTCAGTTGTTTAATTTAACATATTACATTTTATTTAATAAATATTATAATATTTTACTGTACTTCACCTAATATTCTTTCCTTTGTATACCTTTGAGGACTGGTTGCATTATAAATATATATATAGAGAGAGATGAATTTGCCGAATTTTTCAAAAAAATGTGGTTCAATCCAAATTTATTTGCAGTGAATCTATATTAAAAATGGCTATTTCTGGCCTACAGAGTGCCTCAATAGGGGTATAGAACACTTTGCTGTGTTCTAACACACATATGGAGTGTACTGGGGTAGCGAAATAATTCTGTTATTCAGTATGACATAAAGATTACAGGCATCCCTTAGAATCACTGCCGCAGAGTGGCATAATGACAGAGCCTGGAGCTGGCATCAGTATGAGGAGACCATATAGTGGCTGAATGACACAGCCTGGAGCTGGCAGCAGCATGAATAGACACTAGGGCTTCACAATCCCTAAGATTAAAAGATGATTTTGGGCAGCTAGTGCTACCATAACAAAAATTTTATTCCCAGGCCCAGCAGCATCAGTAAACCATATATTGCCTGAATGACACAGCCTGGAGTTGGCTGAAGCATGAGGAGACCATATAGTGTCTGAATGGCACAGCCAGGAGTTGGCAGTAGACACTAGGGCTTCACAATCCCTAAGATTATAAAATGAATTCTGAAATTTAAACTGAAGATTTTGGGTAGCTAGTGCTACCATAACACAATTTTTATTCCCAGACCCAGGCCCAGCAGCATCAGTAAACCATATATTAGCTGAATGACACAGCGTGGAGTTGGCTGAAGCATGAAGAGACTATATAATGTCTCAATGGCACAGCCTGGAGTTGGTAGAAGCATGAGTAGACACCAGGGCTTCACAATCCCTAAGAAAAAAATAAGAATTTTAAAATATAAATTGAAGATTTTGGGTAGCTAGTACTACCATGAAAAAATGCTTAGGCCCAGACCAAGGCCCAGCAGCATCAGTAAACTATATATTGGCTGAATGACACAGCCTGGAGTTGGCTGAAGCATGAGAAGACCATATTGTGTCTGAATGACACAACCTGGAGTTGGCAGAAGCATGAGGAGACCATTGAAATTTAAGAATTTTAAATAGAAATGTAACATTTTTTAATTGAAAATGAGGGTCTTGAAATTGAATTTAACTCCCAAGCTTTAGTGTCCCAGGCCCCGGCGTGTGGGTACAAAGGACCAAATCTATCAAGGAGTCACATGTCACATGGCAGCACAATGACAGAGCCTGGAGGTGGCATCAGTAGGAGGAAACCATATAGTGGCTGAATGGCACAGCCTGGAGTATGCTGAAGAAGGGGGAGACCATATAGTGGCTGAATGGCACAGCCTGAAGGTGGCTGACGCATGAGGAGCCCATATAGTGGCTGAATGGCACAGCCTGGAGTGTGCTGAAGCAAGATGAGAACATATAGTTCTGAATGGCACAGCCTGGAGGTGGTTGACGCACGAGGATACCATATAGTGTCTGAATGGCACAGCCTTGAGTTGGCAGAAGCATGAGGAGACCATTGAAATGTAATAATTTTAAATAGAAATGTAAGATTTTTTAATTGAAATAGAGGGTTTTGAAATTGAACTTTTAACTCCCAAGTTTTAGTGTCCCAGGCCCCGGTGTGTAGGTACAAAGGACCAAATCTAACAAGGAGTCACATGTCACATGGCAGCACAAAGACAGAGCCTGGATGTGTCATCAGTTGGAGGAGACCATATAGTGGCTCAATGGCACAGCCTGGAGTTGGCTGAAGCATGAGAAAAGACCATTGAATGGCTGAATGAGACAGCCTGGGGGTGGCATCAGTATGAGGGGGCCATATAGTGGCTGAATGACTGCCTGGAGTTTGTGGCAGCATGGGGAGACCATATAGTGTCTGAATCGCACAGCCTGGAGTTGGCGGCAGATGAGGAGACAATAGGGCCTCACAATCTCTAAGAATAAAATATTAATTTTGAAATTTCCATGTATAGTACCTAGTGCTACCATAAACATATATAGGTAATGTCCTAGGCCCAACAGCATCACTAAACTATGTAGTTGCTGAATTACTCAGTCTGGAGTTGGCTGAAGAATGAGAAGAGACCATATAGTGGCTGAATAAGACAGCCTGAAGGTGGCAGCAGCATCAGGAGTCCTGAAAGTAACCCGGTGACAGAGTGGTGTGGTGGGTGGCAATACCAGTACCCGGTGACAAAGGTGGGTGAATAAAGGTCTGATGCGGAGGAATGTTTGTAACTGGGGAGCAGCACCTTAAATCTGTTTGGCACTATGCATATTTGTGAAGTGTTGGTGTGGCACCATGGTCAATCTACTCTCATGCATCAGGCATTGGTGGTCGGAAATCTTGGCTAATCCGTGCCTGATTCATCTTCACAAAGGTCAGCCTCTCCACATTTTTCGTGGACAGACGAGTTCTCCTTGGGATTACTATCGCCCCCGCCGCACTAAACACCCGCTCTGATGGCACACTACTGGCCGGCAGGACAGCTTTTCCGGGGAAAACTCTGCTAGATGCGGCCAAAAATCAAGTTTGGCTGCCCAGAAGTCCAGCGGATGCCACCACCTGCTGGTTCAGGTCCTGCTCCAGGTCTACCTGCTGCTGATGAGTTGCTTCACTATGTGGGTGAAGAATGCTACTCATTAGTGACTGTATACTCAGGCTGCTGCTGATGGAGCTGGTACTGCTCTTGCCACCCGACCCCTGCCTAAACATTCTGTATTTTTGTAAAACACCAGACTATGATTACTTTTGCCTTTCCTTTCACAGTTTGTAGGCCCTTGACAGATTGACAAGTACAAAATAGTACACTACTTAGATGTACGTATGCGGTATGCACTGATGAGGGCAGAAAAATTAGCTACAGTACGCCTAAAAACTCAGTATTTTTGTAAAACACCAGCTGGTGATTACTTTTGTCTGTCCTTTCACAGTATGTAGGCCCTTGACAGTACACTACTTAGATGTACGTATGCGGTATGCACTTATGAGGGCAGAAAAATGTGCTTCAGTACCCTTAAAAAAACACTACTTTCTGTCCACCAGAACAATGATGGGACTAGGATGTGAAACGCTGATGGAATGAGCTTTTCTCTGCTGTAACACACACAGCGATGTCCGTCCTATCTAATGTCTCGTGTAATGAATGATATGATGAGCCACAAAATGGCTGCCGAATATATAGGGCTGTTACATCACAGGGGTGGCTGCTGATAAGCTGTATCCTTCAATTGATTCAGGGTCATCCCGCCCACTTCCCTTCCCGCCTTGCCTTCCCGTCTTCCCAGCTTTCCTTGCCTCATGTACTGACATGTGGATCCGCCATATGAGATGCCCTGGAGCCTGCACTGCAGTAAATGGAGCTTAAAGAAGTGATTCGTGCGATAGAATCGTGGCAATATTCGCTTAGATTCGCTCATCTCTCTCTCTCTCTCTCTCTCTCTCTCTCTCTATCTCTCAGGATAAATAAAAACATAACACAGGAACAAAACAAAATCCTAGACTTTACAGTCACTAACTAAACAATCCAGCTGTCTATCAACTGGTGGGTTTTTCTTGGCCAGTTAAACTTATGCCTCCTGCAACCTTCTACTCACTGTTCACACACAGCGTTTGCAACGTCTTGCTCTGTGTCTCGTCCACACTACACCGTTTGGGCCACTCACAGCTCAGGCTGTGTGTTCCTCACCAGGACCCCTGCCTCCCCCTACAGCCACATTGCTGTCTTCTGGGGAGAGCCCAGATTATTCTGTTTGACTTCCTTTTAAACACACCTCCCCTTTCTGCTACCTCTTTAACCCCTTAAGGACCGGGGTTTTTTCCGTTTTTGCATTTTCGTTTTTTGCTCCTTGCCTTTAAAAAATCATAACTCTTTCAATTTTGCACCTAAAAATCCATATGATGGCTTATTTTTTGCACCACCAATTCTACTTTGTAATGACGTCAGTCATTGTGCCCAAAAATCTACGGTGAAACGGGAAAAAAAATCATTGTGAGACAAAATTGAAAAAAAAAACGCCATTTTGTAACTTTTGGGGGCTTCCGTTTCTACGTAGTACATTTTTCGGTAAAAATGACACCTTACCTTTATTCTGTAGGTCCATATGATTAAAATGATACCCTACTTATACAGGTTTGAATTTGTCGCACTTCTGGAAAAAATCATAACTTCATGCAGAAAAATTTATACGTTTAAAATTGTCATCTTCTGACCCCTATAACTTTTTTATTTTTCCGTGTATGGGGCGGTATGAGGGCTCATTTTTTGCGCCGTGATCTGAAGTTTTTAACGGTACCATTTTTGCATTGATAGGACTTATTGATCGCTTTTTATTCATTTTTTCGTGATATAAAAAGTGACCAAAAATGCACTATTTTGGACTTTGGAATTTTTTTGCGCGCACGCCATTGACCGTGCGGTTTAATTAACGATATATTTTTATAATTCGGACATTTCCGCACGCGGCGATACCATTTATGTTTATTTTTATTTTTATTTACACTGTGTTTTTTCTTTTATGGGAAAAGGGGGGTGATTCAAACTTTTAATAGGGAAGGGGTTAAATGATGTTTATTCACTTTTTTTTTGCAGTGTTATAGGTCCCATAGGGACCTATAACACTGCACACACTGATCTTTTACATTGATCACTGGTTTCTCATAAGAAACCAGTGATCGATGATTCTGCCGCATGACTGCTCATGCCTGGATCTCAGGCACTGAGCTGTCATTCGGCGATCGGACAGCGAGGAGGCAGGTAGGGGCCCTCCCGCTGTCCTGTCAGCTGTTCGGGATGCCACGATTTCACCGCGGCTATCCCGAACAGCCCACTGAGCTAGCCGGCATGCTTTCGGTTTCACTTTAGACGCGGCGTTCAACTTTGAACGCCGCGTCTAAAGGGTTAATAGCGTGCGGCACAGCGATCAATGCCGCGCGCTATTAGCCACGGGTCCCGGCCGTTGTCTAACAACGGCCGGGCCCGAACCGCTATGACGCGGGGCCACGCCGTGGCCCCGCGTTATAGATCGGGAGTGGACACATGACGTTCCAGTACGTCATGTGTCCTTAAGGGGTTAATTAGGCCACAGGTGGAGGTTTCTCCAGGGTTAACTAGGGAAATACACCCTTTCCTTGCCACACTGTCACAATATTAGTGTTGTGCGGGAATATTCGCAATGCGAATTTTATTCGCGAATAACGCATTTTAGCGAATTCGCGATTATTCGCGAATATAGCACTATATTCGTACTTACAAATATATATATTTTTTTTTTCACAGCACACATCACAGTGATCATCCCTCACTGCTTTCAGCTTGTGTGGTGTAAAGAAGGCTCCAATACCACTGTGTGAGACTGGCGTGCGAATTTTCGCATATGCGAATTTTCGCTTATACAAATTTTAGCATATGCTAATTTTCGCATATGCAAATTTCCGCATATGCGAAAATAAAACGTGAATATTACGAATATGCAAATTTAGCGAATATATCACGAATATTCGTCCATATATTCGCAAAATATCGCGAATTCGAATATGGCCTGTGCCGCTCAACACTACACAATATATCTATCCATATATATATATATATATATATATATATATATATTGTATTCATTTTCCAGTCTCAAGTCAAGTCAATCTATTGTCAAGTCAGAGTGGCCTGCACCAAAATTGTCCAAATCTACTACAAGTCACAGCAAGACCTTAAATGGGCACTGTCAGATACAAAAACTTTTGATATGTTGTAAAGCATGCAAACCCAATAGGTTTGCTTTCATTAGAAACGTTTCTGTATTTCATACCGAAAAATCTAGTCAAACAACTGCCCCCCCCCCCACCTAGCCAGTTGATATATAAAAAAAACGTTTTTTCCTGGATAACCCCTTTAATAGTTTGGATATGATGTTATTAGCATATGTTATTTGTAATTTGTTTGCCTTTATGTTTAGAATTTTTAGGTACCTAGAGCAATTTTCTGCCTTAACACATATGTCCATTCCTTCCTTTGATCATTTGCTGAACATGTTGAGGTCCTCTTTAACTCTTCAGGAGACCCCCATACGGAAGCCTATTTCACCTGCATATATATTTCACATGCATATCTATCTATATCGCTATATTGTTATTTTTTATTTTTTTGTCTCTCAGATTCCTGGCTACTAGAGAATTGTTTGCTCCTCTGCTGTTCCAGTTTTTTGGGGGGCAAAACTACAATAGGCAATATCGTGAAGGAGACATGTACTCTGATTTGGGAGCAATTGGTTTCCTCTGTGATGCCTGCACTTATTGTTGAAATATGGCTCCAAGTAGCTGCTGTTTTTGAACAGGTAGTGAATTTCCCAAACTGTCTAGGTGCATTTGATGGTAAGCATATACGCTGACAGAAGTCACCACATTCTGGTTCTTTATATTTTAATTATAAAATATATTTTTCTATTATTCAATGGCTGTTTCCGACATTAACTATAAATTTGTGGCAGTTTATGAAGTTGGATATATGAGAGCTCATCAGTTGGGCGTCAACTTCTCCTGAACCAGATTTCTTTGCCCCCTCCCCAACCTCTTCCTGGGACCTCTGATCCAGCTCCTTTTGTAATTGTGTCTGATGAGGCTTTCTCACTCTCCACAAACCTCTTGAGACCCTTTCCAAAGTGAGGTTTAGATACCAGAAAGAAGATATTTAATTATCGTCTGAGTCGAGCCCTAAAGGTTATAGAATGTGCCTTTGGCATATTGGCAAACAAGTGTAGAGTTCTTCACACTGTAATCCAATTAAAATTGGAGACCGTTAATCAAGTGGTGGAAGCATGCCGTGTTCTTTATAATTATGTACGAGATCGTGATGGCTTAGATGTTGATTTTGAGGAACACCTTGCATCCTTTCCTACTTCGATCAGCTGGAAAACATCTAGGCAATTTTTAAGTGGAATACATGTTGCAATATAAATTTGCAGATTATTTTTTGTCTCCTGAAGGTTCATTGCCATGGCATGTATTTCTGGGAGTTCTGCTTATTTTGTATTTATTTTTCCTAATTTTGACCTGTCTGAAAAAGTGCCCAGCACAGCATCATTTTAGGTTAGGGACCCGCTACATCCAGGTGGCCATGACGTGGCTAGCGGGCTTGCACTTTATGATCATTCATAAGGTACACTAACCACCTGGGATTCTGTGTGTTAAATGTTTTGTTGGATATGGCAGCATGATCCGGTGATAGAAATCATTAAACATCAGGTGCCAAATCCCCGCTAGACCACTGCCACAACACATTAATTTGAATAAGCAGTATAGAGTCAGCAAGTGACTCTTTCCTGCTCATACTAAGGAATGTGTTGAGGCACAGGTCTTGTGGGGTTCCAGCAGAGGCCACTTTGCGCAGTTAACAGCCTAATCCTGCTGCCATACCCAAAAAACATCATGTCATTAGTTTTTGATCTATATGCTGATAGTAACTGGATGTTTTTTAGGTGCTATACAGACGTACTGTACAGTATTGTGTGCATATTTTATGGGCAGGATAGGCTGCACATGATTTTAAGATGCTGATTTCAAAGTAAACTAAATGACTGAATACTTCTTAAGATTCTGAGCATCAAATCTGCACAAGCTACTGTATGTGTGAATAGACCCTAAAGATGTAGATGTGCAAACACGTTATATTTGTTATGTTTAGCTTTCATATGTTTCAATAAAGACTTGACAAGGTTTTTTCCTGTTAATTATTTTTTATTAACTCGAAAATAAATGTGCAGTTTTTTTTTATTTAAATAAATATACAAAATATAACACTATTTACATACATAAAATAAACAAATAAATGTTACAACACAATTTTGGCAAAGCAACAATCAAAAATATAATCAAATCAATGAGTTGGTGACCATAGGGAAGCCATAAAGTCAGAACAGGTCTCTGACTCAGGCTGCTGAAGGGGCATCTGAGGGTTTAGGACAAAATGAATAAGGTGAGGAGGGAGATGGGAAGAGCCACCACAGGAATATGTCCCTTCAGGAACATTATAATGTGAGTGTTCCTGAGTGTAGTAACTTTGAAGAATTTGCCAAGGAACATAGGGATGCCATTTCCCCAGCTGCCACTCAGTCTAAGTGCTGGAATCTTTTTGGGAGTGTTCAGAAATTCTGGTTGTATTGGGACTGCAGTGCTCATCATATGAGCCAACAGTGTTCTCATAGGAGGGGCAACATATGGCTACTTAAAATAATCTATGCATCCCAACATGAAGGACATGCACCTTGTTCTTTGCTGGACTGGCAGTGTGCGCAGCCTATCAGCAATAGCCCACCCAAATGCATCACTGCTGTCTTCAGATTTTTGCCGGTTGATAAGGGCAATAATTTCTTGATTGAGGTCATGCTTTGGCCTCAACCTCCTCAGAAATGCTGTCCTTGGTTGTGCCCTCCTGCTTGGAAGGGGGATCCTTCTTGGGTCAGGGGGTCACAACCTTGAGGGTCTAACACCACTTGGCCCTCAATCTCTGGAGACTGGGGCCTTGGTATTAGTTCAGCTGAGCCCCGGCGGCTGATGTCAATATCCACCTCCTTTTCCTCAACACTGGCCACAGGCTCATCTGTGGTGGTGTGGGTCTGTTCTTCAGGGGTTGTATTGCCTCCTTCAACACCCGCTTCCTGAAAATCCAGGTTACTAAGTTCTAAAATGCGAGATAAAAATTAAAAAATTAGGTTTTCGATGTAACTTTATGTTGTAAACTGTATACGGAGTCCAGCAGGCCCGGAGGCCTAGCAGTTACATAGGGGAAGGGGGGGGGGGGGAAAGGGTGTGACACAATTAGATACCATAATAGGGAATAACAACCTTAGTGATGCCACTGTGACAGCAGTTGTTCACCATGCTATTGCACAATTATCTCCTATCCTGCATATTAGGGGATACGTTGACTGCAGTACTCCTTTTAACAGACTACTAATGTATTATTAGAAAAAAATATACCCTCTCAATTGACGACTGGGCAACTGAAAGAGGAGCTGACCATTAAAGTTATATTTTGGAGCAGTATCTCCCCCACTGCCACTTCTGGCCTTTTTTCGATCCTCCTTGTGGAAATGATCATGAATATACCTCCGGATTTTCGTGACTTGCAACTCAAAAATAATAATAATAATAATAATAAAAAAATAAAAATTTCAACTTTATATTTGAAAGTGTCACCTACCAATTGCTCCCTGCTCCCGGGCATTCTTACTATCCCAATCAGAAAATAGTAAGTGGTATACTTTGGTCCAAGCCTCCTTTTTGGCAATCCAATCTTTATTGATCTCAAGGGACATGTCCCAGATGACAGGATGGGCTTTAACCTACAAATTGTGAACAAAGTAATTTGACATTAAAATTACATTAAAACAATAAGGATACTTTGGTACACTATTTTATCCACAACATGATGTACACAAACCTGGCCAAGTAGAACCAAATAAGTTAAATATAGTCACATTTATAACTAACATAAGTGTGCAGATTTTGCAGATTAATTCTGTGGGCAGCACACATGCTGGGGGCCTTAAAATTGGAAATTCTATGCAAATGACGCCATCTGTGTCCTTAGCAGTGCTGTGGGTGACTCATGTGAACCCATACGGAAACATTGCAGGTTCGGATCACTAAAGATGTGCGCTGGAGGTACACTCACATGTCTACCAGGGGATATGGCAATCTGCTGCTCTGGTTTGTCAGACAAAAGGAACAAATAAACTAGGTAAATGATCCATGCTGCACCTAGGTGGAGCAATGAAACATCAACAAAAAATAAAATAATGTTCACTACAGTACCCTATGGGAGGCAGAAACTATTAAACATTATTGAGGTCACCATAACTGCACACCAGCATGTAGCTTCTGGGCCCCCAGGCTAAATCTGCAACAGGGCCCAATATCCCATATGACTTATATAATACTGGTCTGTTATGGGGCAGCCGTGCATTGGGGCCCCCTTCGGCACCAGGGCCACGGTGCAACTGCTACCTCTACTACATTTATAGCTACACCCCTGCCAGCAACAGAAAAAAAAATACAATATATATATTGTATGTGATATTGAGGGGCCTATAAATAAGATGCTTTATTGAATTGTCACTGTGCTTGAGAAAGGCTCTATTGACGGGCCGAAACGTTGCGTGTATTGCAGATGTGTGAATAAATACACCCTCACTGGGTTTTCACGGAAAGTTGGAGTGCCACTCTCTTCCATTTTTTGCTATATTTACTTGGGGCCTGGGTCTGGCCCTGGGGCTGAGCACCCACATGGATCTTAGAATCCTTGGCTACAGCCACGCATGGTGCTCCTTCTTCTTCACTTTTTTCAATTTGATTGACCTGAAGTGAGCACGTGCGGTGTGAAAAAAAAATGTCTTTGCTTTCTTCAAGATGACTTCTACTTCACCGAATCTGTTTGTCTACACCAATGAGGACATTGATAAGATCTTGAGTGGACCCATGGGAGATGGTGATTTTTTGAGTGTCCCTTCGAAGGTGGATGTCAAGAGCTCCTATGAGATGGAGTCCAGAAAACTGATCTCTTTAACCTTACATCTCTCTCTTCTGGGTCGTTATTATCAACAACAGATGATACCTAGAGGCCTACGACCGCATTTGCGACCCAACCTTTTTCCTCATAATACTACATTTTGCCGCAGATTTGAGGGACTTACGAATAAATATGCTATGGACATTATGTTACTTAACATTGACTTTCTCCAACAAGAGATAGATATGTCCAAGAGTCGCATAGCCGATCATGAGATTAAGCTGAAGGATGTACTTGAAACTGATGAATTGAATACTTACCTAGCTAAAACTAAAGGCATCATGGACAAGTTCAAACAGGAACAGGAGGATAATAAGCGCCAGAAATGGCATCGTGATCAGGAGGATTACAAGACAGGTCAGATATACAACTGGCAGTTCTTTGATGCACAGGATAGATGACAGCGGGGATCTAAATCTACTCAACCCATCATGAAATCGAGGGCACAAAGGGACAAATCACAACCAAGAGATAAATCACAACAAAGGGAGAAACCGCAACAACGTTTTTTAGGCCTGGGCCAGGATCCACCACCGGAGGGAGGCGGAGACGAATTAGAAGAGGGGGCTGCAGAGGGTTCAAACAGCAAGAAAACAGCATTGGCCGTGTAACAGAGCAATCGAGGGGGCAAGACGACAAAGAACAAAACCTAACGGTAAATATTTCATCTTATGTACTCTCACCCGCAGAAATTAAACTGTTAAATAGAAGACTTTCATTTTGCCCCACGACTGACATTGACTGGTTACAACTGCAGGTTGATTTGTCTGCACTATATAAAAACATTAAATTAAAGATCTGGTTTGCCTTTAAGGATACATTGGTTGACACATTACCTGAGAATATATGTGAATTATCCCTTAAGGATTGGGGTCTGTTTAACAGAAGTGATTTTTCTCCTTTGATATCATCGCATAATGTTGATACATTTGTTGACTTAGTAAACAAAGATATACAGATATTGAAAAGTAACCAGAAGGGTATCTTGAAATGGGGTCATCCAAATTTAACAAGGGAGGAGAGTATGGCACTTGATGCGCTGGTCCATAATGACGACATCGTAATCAAGCCCGCTGATAAGGGGGGAGCCGTCATCATTATGGACTGAAAAATGTACCTTGAGGAGTTACATAGTCAAATTAATGATCCACATGTGTATAGGCAGGTCACCATTGACCCTAAACAAATGATTGAAAAACGTTTGAAAACCCTCATAGACCATGCATTAGCAATGGATGTGATTGATGATGAGTTACACAAGTTTTTGTTACCTACTCATCCGGTTACCCCCATCATTTACATCCTCCCCAAGATACATAAGAACTTGGACCGTCCCCCGGGACGACCCATAGTATCGGGTAGGGACTCCATTTTGAGCCCAGCAGCTATATTTATTGATAAGGTACTACGGGGTTTCGTTACCAGTGCCAAGTCCTACATTCAGGACACCTCAGATTTTTTAAATAAAATCGCAACATTAACTATTCCTGATGGGTCCAGGCTGGTCTCATTTGATGTGACCAGCCTGTACACGAGTATCAATCATGAAAGAGGGCTGGATTGCATCACTAGGGCACTTGGTGAGGCAAGCTATTCCAATGAGTGCAAGGAATTCCTGATTGGCCTGGTTGATATTATATTAACATGTAACTATTTCTTGTTTGACAACAGGTTCTATATACAGTTGAGAGGAATGGCCATGGGGTCCAATATTGCCCCGACCTATGCCAACATGGTCATGGCAGACTTGGAAGAGACTGCCGTTTATGTATCTCCCCACTTCAGCCATGTGCTAAAGTGGTGGAGATACATTGACGACATTTTTGTCGTTTGGGCTGGCAGTGATCTACAGTTGCAGGATTTTTTCCAATTCCTTAATTTGATGGATCGAGATATCAAATTCACAATGATGCAATCCACAGTAGGGATACAATTCCTTGATACATGGGTGTACATTGTGGGTAATCAGTTAAAGACGGATATGTATACCAAAAAAAACGATCGCAACAGTTTATTGCATTATGAGAGTCTCCACCCCAGGAAAATGATTCAGTCCCTCCCCTATAGCCAGTTCCTCAGAGTGAGGAGAATAGTTGATGATCCAGATAACCTTAATGTTAGGCTCAGGGATATGAGTAATACATTTCTGGCTAGGGGGTACCCGAGACGTTTGATTGGGGAACAAAAACAAAAAGCAGTTGAAAAGGAGAGGGGGGAGTTACTCAAACCTAAATCAAGGGTAAAAGGACCACCACGTATACCATTTACATCCACTTATACGAATTACAGTAAAGATATAGCGAGGATCCTGCACAAACACTGGTCAGTCATTTCCTCATCATATAGCAACATTCCGGAATTATGTGTCCCCCCGTTTTTGTCATATAGACGGGTTATTAGCCTTAGGGATAGACTGGTGAAGTCAGATTTGTCGGCTAGAAAAGTTAATTTAGCATTCCAATTCAAACCTGGATGTTATCCATGCCTTGGATGTGAAAGTTGTAATCTTTTGTTAAAAGGTGATGGCTTTGAACACCCCATCACACATAAATGGTATAAGATTAAACAACATGTAACCTGTAAGAGTGATTATGTCGTATATGCTATACAGTGTCCCTGCAACATGTTATATGTCGGTGAAACAATCAATGAGGTGAGGATTAGATTAAATAATCATAAATCTTCAATCAGAACACAAAAGGTTGAGTTACCTATTCCACGTCATTGGATTGAATAGAGCCATTCAATTGGCGAACTTAGGTTTGTGGTCTTAGAACATGTGCCTGTCCCTAGCAGAGGGGGTGATAGAATAAAATTATTAAAACAAAAGGAAGTCAGATGGATCAATGAAGTGGATATATTACATCCGAGGGGCCTGAATATGGATTTCCCTTTAAGGGTGTTCATATGAATCAATATCTCTATGGGAACTTGCTATCAATAATGTCAGCTAATTGGTTGTAGAGTTTTGTTCTGTTTTTTTTTAGATTATATGTATATTATATGTATTAATTCAAATTTCTTTATATACTTAGTTACACTTATGGTGATCCGGATGAAGAGAGGCGTGCTACTCGACTGACGAGAAGACCATTGAATTTGGATCATACAATTACCTGTAAGTTTTCATCACTATACTCCCATTGTGCTGTACACGATCGAGGATATACATATTATAATTAGCACGGTCAGGTTCTTTTTCTTAACTACAGACACATTGCGACATATGTCACAAATGGGGTTGACCGATTTAAATTCTCCCATAGAGGCCCAACCTGTGAGGTGGTGTTATGATGTAGGTGGAGGTGAGATCACTAGGGTAGCCCGGATAGGGCACCAAGTGTGAGAAACTCCATTGTGGAATTCCTTCCCATGTAATTGATGCCCATGATTTAATTATAGGGCAGCCTATTTGGGACCCACCTAGAGGGGTAGCGGGACCTGGGTGAATGGTCACCTTGTCTGATGCTGGACACAATGATTAATGATCAACGCAATGTGTCTAGTGAATATTAATAGTATGTTATTTTATATATTTTTTTATGAATTTAAGTAGTAACTAAACCGACCGATAATTGATATAGATAGTTAGCATATCCTCGCTCAAGTCTGTGCATGAATGGGGGCAATATTGTGATATAGGGTGACGTGCCCTCTACAAATATGGCCACCCGTCATTGGGATGGAGAGTGGAGCATGCGCGAATCAATGCGGGTGTGACCAAAGTTAGAGTCCGTCCCTCCACCACATCTCAGGCAACTGACGTTAAATACAGGATGATGATTTCCGGTTTCACCGGATGTGGAGGTCCGTGACATACGCAGACTGGATGTTTACAAACGGACTGTGCCGGCAATATGAATCTATACTATTGGCTGTCGGGACTTATCGTCAGAAGAGAGACGCCCTCTGCACCGCAGCTAGATCACGATTATGCACTATTGAAAATCACTCATGGCTTGGTACTGTAATCAAACACTATGGAGATGTATATGATTAACATGATTAGATGTTCATGATGAATTTATTTGATGTTCACTGCATTGATCACTGATATGAAGAGTTTTATATGTAATGACGTCACTGTGTTGTGACACTGTTTAGTCCCACCCCCCTCATCAGTATGTGATATTGAGGGGCCTATAAATAAGATGCTTTATTGAATTTTCACTGTGCTTGAGAAAGGCTCTATTGACGGGCCGAAACATCGCGTGTATTGCAGATGTGTGAATAAATACACCCTCACTGGGTTTTCACGGAAAGTTGGAGTGCCGCTCTCTTCCATTTTTTGCTATATTTACTTGGGGCCTGGGTCTGGCCCTGGGGCTGAGCACCCACGTGGATCTTAGAATCCTTGGCTACAGCCACGCATGGTGCTCCTTCTATTTCACTTTATATATATATATATATATATATTGTGGGACAAAAGAGCATTTAGTCAGCCACCAATTGTGCAGGTTCTCCCACTTTAAAAGATGAGAGAGGCCTGTAATTTTCATCATAGGTATACCTCAACAATGAGAGACATAATGAGAAAAAAAATCCATAAAATCACATTGTCTGATTTTTAAATAATTTATTTGCAAATGATGGTGGAAAATAAGTATTTGGTCAATAAAAAATCATCTCAATACTTTGATATATACTCTTTGTTGGCAATGGCAGACGTCAAACGTTTTCTGTAAGTCTTCACAAGGTTTTCACACACTGTTGCTGGTATTTTGGCCCATTCCTCCATGCAGATCTCCTCTAGAGCAGTGATGTTTGGGGCTGTCGCTGGGCAACACAGACTTTCAACTCCCTCCAAAGGTTTTCGATAGGGTTGAGATCTGGAGACTGGCTAGGCCACTCCAGGATCTTGAAATACTTCTTACGCAGCCACTCATTTGTTGCCCGGGCGGTGTGTTTGGGATCATTGTCATGCTGAAAGACCCAGCCCATGCTGATGGAAGGAGGTTTTCACTCAACATCTCACAATAAATGGCACCATTCATTCTTATTCTTTCCTTTACATGGATCAGTTGTCATGGTTCCACAGAAAAACAGCCCTAAAGCATGATGTTTCCACCCCCATGCTTCACAGTAGGTATGGAGTTCTTTGGATGCAACTCAGCATTCTTTCTCCTTCAAACACGACAAGTTGAGATTTTACCAAAAAGTTCTACTTTGGTTTCATCTGACCATATAACATTCTCCCAATACTCTTCTGGATCATCCAAATGCTCTCTAGTAAACTTCAGACGGGCCCGGACATGTACTGGCTTAAGCACGAGGACACATCTGGCACTGCATGATTTGAGTTCCTGGTGGCATAGTGTGTTACTGATGGTAGCCTTTGTTACTTTGGTCCCAGCTCTCTGCAGGTCATTCACTTGGTCCCCCTGTGTGGTTCTAGGATTTTTGCTCACCATTCTTGTGATCATTTTGACACTACACTCCCCAGATCAAGGGAGATTATCAGTGGTCTTGTATGTCTTCCATTTTCTAATTATTGCTCCCACAGTTGATTTCTTCACACCAAGCTGTTTGCTTATTGTAGATTCAGTCCTCTCAGCCTGGTGCAGGTCTACAATTTTGTTTCTTGTGTCCTTTGACAGCTCTTTGGTCTTGGCCACAGTGGAGTTTGGAGTGTGACTGTTTGAGGTTGTGGACAGGTGTCTTTCATACTGATGACAAGTTCAAACAGTTGCCATTAATACAGGTAACGCGTGGAGGACAGAGGAGACTCTTAAAGAAGTTACAGGTCTGTGAGAGACAGAAATCTTGCTTGTTTGTAGGTGACCAAACACTTATTTTCCACCATAATTTGCAAATAAATTCTTAAAAAATCAGACAATGTGATTTTATGGATTTTTTTTTTCTCATTATGTTTCTCATAGTTGAGGTATACCTATGATGAAAATTACATGTCTCTGTCATCTTTTTTTTTTAAGTGAAAGAACTTGCACAATAAATACTTTTTGCCCCACTGTGTACATATATATATATATATATATATATATATATATATACACACTCACACACAGTGGTCCCCCAAGTTGCAATATTAATTGGTTCCAGAACTACCATAGTATGTTGAAACCATTGTATGTTAAGACCATAACTCTATAGAGACCTGGTAATTGGTTCTTAAGCCACCAAAATGTCATCCAAAAATAGGAAAAAGTGAGGGTTAAAGAAAAATAAATAGATAACTGATGGAAGCTGTAAGTCTATATAGAGGACAGGAGCTTATTCAGGGTCCTGTACAGTATACGCAATGTCCTAAAAAAGTAACATGGAGCTGCCCTTACCTGGTGTCCAAAGGAGCAGCTAACCCTGGCACAGGTAAAGAATAGTACTGAACATGTAGCACCACCCTGTATTGTAGGAAAGTGCTACCAGACAACTAGTCAGTGCATTCACTTTAGTAATACAGGTGTTTACCAGTAAAATGCACATTCTGATTGATCAGTTCTACCAGCCATTTACATGTTTCGCAGATATGGACTGTCCATAGCATTGTATGTTGAGTCTGGTTTCAAGTCACAATGGTCCAGAAAAGACCATTGTATGTTGAAACTTTTATGTGTTGAGGCCATTGTAAGTTGAGGGATCACTGTATATATATATATATATATATATATATATATATATATATATATATATGTGCATATATAAATATATATATTCTACTCATAAACTAAAAATAATATGTGTACAAACTAAATGAGCTTTGAGCATCACAACACACAATGCAGCATGAAAACCTAACTTCCTGCACTGAAAACCTAAAATGGCAGCTCTTCCTCTTCCTGGGTCCTGACCCCTTTTTTCCTCATAAAAAAAAAACTGGTAAAATGATGAAGAAAACACCAATGCTAAACTCACATGGCGATTTTATTCCGGCGTTTTTGCTCTCCCGTAGACCTCTATGGGGGAAAAACACCAAGATTTCTGTGGAAAAAAAGGGGGCGGATCGTGACATCATTATCTCTATAACTTTTTAACGTTATATAGTGTATGTTTTTTAAACCTTTATGAAACTCTTTAAACTTTATTAGCCCCTTAGGGGACTTTTAGGAGTAATCATTAGATTCCTTATACACATCAATGCAGTTCTATTGAACTGCATTCATCTGTATAATCGGCGCTCATTTGGTAGAGCCTGGGCAGGATGAGAGGGGTGATCCACCATATTAGACCACATGGATGGTATAAAGCTCCCTTTAGACTCATCTGTCAGTTTGACAGGATCGATCTAAAGGGTGATCAATGCCTGCCGGCTATTGGAAGCGAGTTGCTGAAGGAAGAATAAAGGTGTTCTGCAGCAGCACTGCCTTTCAGAGATTGATTTTAGTTCCAGTCCAGTTTAGTAAAAGTATTCACATTTATTTGTGCATACATATAAAAAAAGACAAGCAAGACATGTTTCAGGGTTATGTTACCCCTTTCTCAATTGTAGGTTAAAAGATCTTTTTAGTCGTTTTTTTTTTTTCAATTCTGGTGCAGGCCCGATAGAATGTGGCACACAACCTGACAAAACATGTCGTGTTTGCAATAGTAAATCAGTGTCATGATGTTATTCAGAGGTGTAAGAGAGGACTCCCCAGTGGAATGTCATAAAACTTTGCAGCTAAACATAAACTTTAGTTTCTTTTTAACATCAGCAGCAAAATATGCTTAATGGTTGCATAATACTTGCTAATAGTGCCTTACATTTGAGTTGCAGAAAAACTTTTTCACTTGGTGATTACAAAATTAATTTAGTAGTACAAAAAGTATTGCAAAACATTTCTATGCATTCCTCATATCAGGGCCAGGAGCTGGGGGATGCCACAACAGATTCACCAGAGATGGGTTATGTTCAAAATGACTGTTGGCTTTTGTCCATCTTGCTTTGCTGCTCTGAGTCTCTGGTAGACTACTCTGTGTTGCTGGTTCCTCACGTCATTCATTTTCTGGGTGGACATTTTGCAGAGTTGGTCGCGTGAACATGGCCTAACTGTGTCTTTCACAGATCCTCCCTCCGTTAGTTCACTGGCTTTACCTTAGTAAAAATTCAAGTGTAGCTGTACAGTCTCTTTATATCACTCTGTTTCTACACTCTTAGGGTACATTCACACACTGGTAACTACCAGCGGTTTCCTGCTGCACAAAATCCACTGCGAGTTATGCTACCATTTACTTGTATGGGTCCGTTGACAGTCCGCAATAGTGGCAGATTAGCAGACTGCCAGCAGATCTGTTGAAATAAATAGTAACGTAACTCACAGCAGATTTCCCACATCAGAAAACTCACTGCTAGTAAACGGCCTGTGAAAATACCCTTAAGGTGTTTACATAAAGACTTATTAGAGAGTTATTCAGACTTGCTTTTTACCCTCAATCCACTAGCAAATAAACACAAGTTTACTCTGCTGTTCAAGCAAGGCACCTCTTGGATCTGCAGTATAGCAAACCAACCCATCACACTCAAGTATAATGGGTGCATGAAGGGGAGTCACCATATGATATGGCACATACAATATGGAAACAATAATAATTGCTTTTCTCAATTCCCTTGTTCCATCCATTGTATGTTTATGGCACTAGCACCAAGAGTTGTATAGATAGCAGGCACACATTCAAGGTGCTATGATTGCATGGTCTCGAGAGCTGGGAGCTTTTGGCAATCACAAGAGCTGGTTGTAGTCTACCATTGAGATAACTCAGATCCTGACAATTTAACCCTTTAGATTCTGATATTTATTGGTACCATAACATCATTGCCCAAAGTGCTGATCTTCCCAAATGCCCAACATTTCTATCCCCTTTTGCTACTTCCCCCCCCCCCCACCCATTCTGCTTTTGATTAACAGCTTCGGTGTTTTGTATTGTAGTAGATGGAATTGATAGGCACAGTCGGCTGTAACGTGTAGCCACTCACTACTCATTTGCTTATTTCAGAAACCACAATTGTCTAAGCATACAAGCATAAGTCCATAAATCTAAATATATGCCTGTGGTTTGTTCCTTCTGTCTCCAAAAAATGGAATATAAAGCAAATAGAATTTTGTATGTACCTCAAAATAATAGCAATGAAACTACAGCTCATAAAGCTTACTCAACAGAACAAATGGTGACAAAAAAAATCTAGAATTGCAGGTTTTTTTTGTTTTACAAAAAGTGGAATAAAAAGCGATAAAAAGTGATCAAAGCCAAATGTAGGACAGCTTGTCCTTTAAAAACAGGCCCTCACAAAGCTCTGTCGACAAAAAAAAGGATGGCTTTGAATATAGAGGCACAAAAGTTAACATTTATATCACATTGTAAACACCATGAACAGCTCCCAATCCCACAAAACACAAATGGTTATATGGCTACCTCAACAGGAAAATTGAAAAGTTATTGGTCTCATAGTTCCTTGAAAGGTTATTGCTCTCTTAGTTCCTTACAGAAGAACTATGAAGCAGTAAACAGAACCGGTGTTCCACATACAGGGTCCATGTGTACCACTCATTCTTGTGTATGACACATTAATATGCCTTTTTTTTCTATAAAGGAAGCTTTCTTCTCATGCTCAGACAATGCCTCAGACACATAATTTTCTGTCTATCTATCTATCTATCTATCTATCTATCTTTTTCATCTATCTTTCTATCTAGAAGTGTCATAATCATTGTGTAAAAATTTGCAAGCTCTCAATATAAGATCTCTTATTGTTGTATTGTTATTATATTTCAGATAACCGTTTCCATTTTCTGCTCCCTCATCTGAACTCAGACAGCAAAACAGGTCATTGTAACCATCTTTTACTGTGGATGATCAATCACACCATGGACATTTTCTCTCTAGTGTCTAAATATTTGTTGTAGTAGGACTGGACTGCAGTTTGAAAGGGCCATCAGTAAGGAAGGTTACATAAATTTTCTAAGATGGATAGACACTGTGGGTGTCTTTATTTAATCCTTGTGTGATGGAAGAATGAAAAAGTAAAATTTCCTTCCTAACCTAAACTTGTACGTAAGGTGAAACTGTGAAATTAAGCCTAATATTACAGAATGACATACCACAGAAACTATTGTGCACTTTCATTTCCAATACTGATGCTTTCATAAGTTGTGGTGGAAACAATCCCATAAAAAAAAGAGTCCACAGGGATGATAGGCAATGTTATTCAGGCTAACTGGTAGTAATAGTCCTGTAGGGTTGTAGATGGTGATATCATGTGGCAGGGTGGTGTGGCTCACCTGAGGGTCCCCTCTGAGCCCAACAATGTTTGTCAAATATGTTGGCATCGTAGTGTGAAGTGCAGGAATGAGAACTCCGAACTCCTGGATAACATGGATACAACTTTCTGTGATAGTGCAAGTACAGCACAGACTTTTCAGCACAGAGTAAAATGTTACACTTTAGAGCAGAAGAATTAATAGTTTTTACTATCCCTTTAAGGACTGAGCCCTCTTTCACCTTGAGGACGCAGCCCTTTTTTGTAATTTTGACCACTATCACTTTATTCATTAATAACTCTGGGACGCTTTTACTGATTATTCTGATTCCGAGAGTTTTTTTGTGACTTATTCAACTTTAACACAGTGGTAAATTTTTGTCGTTACTTTCATGAAAATTTAGAAAATTTAGCATTTTTCTAACTTTGAAACTCTCTGCTTGTAAGGAAAATGGATATTCCAAATAAATTATATATTGATTCACATATTCAATGGGGGATGTTTATCAAAGCTGTCTATGTCCCGCATCAACATGGACCAAACTACAGAGGGTTAGGCTGGTCTATTGTGCGTCTAATTTATCAAAAGGCGCAAGGCTCTTGATAAATTCTGCGCACTGACTTCAGGATCTATGCTTTAGACTGTATTTAAACCTGCTCCAACATGGTCTGACATTTCGGCATACTTTCAGCCAATTCGACTTGTCACTGAAAAGTTGGTTTTGATAAATTCAGCACCAATGCATTTTCGTCTAAAAATGACTAGAATGCATCATGTTCTAAAAATCTTCTAGAGCAAAAGTCGCAGAAAAGTCGCACATATTTAGACTGCGACTTTCTGTGTGACAAATTTAGACAGGAAAAACCAGTCTAAATCCTTTGATAAAATCCCCCAATATGTCTACTTTATATTTGCATCATAAAGTTGACATGTTTTTACTTTTGGAAGACATCAGAGGGCTTCAAAATTCAGCAGCAATTTTCCAATTTTTCACAAAATTTTCTAAATCTTAATTTTTCAGGGCCCAGTTCAGTTTTCAAGTGGATTTGAGGGGTCTTCACATTAGAAATACCCCATAAATGACCCATTATAAAAACTGCACCCCTCAAAGTATTCAAAATGACATTCAGAAAGTGTGTTAACCCTTTAAGTGTTTCATAGGAATAGCAGAAAGTTCAAAATCCTCATTTTTTTACACTCTCATATAGCTACATAGTTAGTACGGTCGAAAAAAGACATATGTCCATCAAGTTCAACCAGGGAATTAAGGGGTAGGGGTGTGGCGCGATATTGGGGAAGGGATGGGATTTTATATTTCTTGATAAGCATTAATGTTATTTTGTTCCATGAATGTATCTAATCCTGTTTTAAAGCTGTTAATTGTTCCTGCTGTGACCAGTTCCTGAGGTAGACCGTTCCATAAATTCACAGTCCTCACGGTAAAGAAGGCGTGTCGCCACTTGAGACTAAACTTTTTCTTCTCCAGACGGAGGGAGTGCCCCCCCGTCCTTTGGGGGGGTTTAACCTGGAACAGTTTTTCTCCATATTTTTTGTATGGGCCATTAATATACTTATATACGTTTATCATATCCCCCTTAAACGTCTCTTCTCAAGACTAAACAATTGTAACTGCTTTAATCGCTCCTCATAGCTAAGATGTTCCATGCCCCATATTAGTTTAGTCGCGCGTCTCTGCACCCTTTCCAACTCCGCAGTGTCCCTTTTATGGACAGGTGCCCAAAACTGAACAGCATATTCCAGGTGATGCCGTACCAATGTTTTATAAAGGGGGAGTATTATGTCCCTGTCCCTTGAGTCCATGCCTCTTTTGAAACATGACAATATCCTGCCGGCTTTGGAAGCAGCAGCCTGACATTGCATGCTATTCTGTAGTCTGTGATCTACAAGTACACCCAGATCCTTCTCTACCAGTGACTCTGACAGTTTAATCCCCCCTAAGACATACGATGCATGCAGGTTATTAGTACCCAGATGCATAACTTTACATTTATCCACATTGAACCTCATTTGCCAAGTGGATGCCCAGACACTTAGTCTATCCAAGTCATCTTGTAACTTATGCACATCCTCTATAGACTGTACCGTGCTACAAAGCTTGGTGTCATCTGCAAAGATAGAAACAGAGCTGTTAATACCATCCTCTATATCATTGATAAATAAATTAAACAACAGCGGACCCAGTACTGAACCTTGGGGTACACCACTAATAACCGGGGAACAATCAGAGTACGAATCATTGACCACCACTCTCTGGGTACGATCCATGAGCCAGTGTTCAATCCAGTTACAAACTAAAATTTCCAAACCCAAAGACCTTAACTTACCTGTCAGACGTCTATGAGGGACAGTATCAAACGCTTTAGCAAAATCCAGAAACACTATATCCACAGCCATTCCTCTGTCAAGGCTTCTACTCACCTCTTCATTAAAGCAAATTAGATTGGTTTGACAACTTCTATCCTTAGTAAACCCATGCTGGCTATCACTTATAATACAATTATCCCCTATATATTCCTGTATGTAATCCCTTATAAGTCCTTCAAACAATTTACCCACAATGCACGTTAAACTTACTGGTCTATAGTTTCCTGGGGAAGACCTAGAGCCCTTTTTGAAGATTGGCACCACATTCGCCTTGCGCCAGTCCCTTGGCACAATACCAGACACCAGAGAATCTCTAAATATCATGAACAGGGGTACAGATATTACTGAACTTACCTCTCTAAGAACTCTTGGGTGTAGTCCATCCGGCCCTGGGGATTTGCTTACATTTATATCACTTAACTTACCTTGTACCATCTCTACATTAAGCCAGTTCAGTACATTACATGATGTGTTACCAGCACTGACCTGTCCAATGTCAGCTCCTTCTTCCATAGTATATACAGAACTAAAGAACCCATTCAGTAGCTCCGCTTTCTCTTGATCGCCTGTGACAACCTCCCCATTATCATTATTAAGGGGTCCTACATGCTCTGTCCTTGGTTTTTTTTGCATTTATATATCTAAAAAAATATTTAGGATTAGTTTTGCTTTCTTTGGCCACCTGTCTCTCGTTTTGAATTTTTGCTGATTTTATTACATTTTTACAGATTTTATTAAGCTCTTTGTACTGTTTAAATGTTATCGCTGACCCATCAGATTTGTATTTTTTGAAGGCTATTTTTTTGTTGTTTATTGCTCTTTTAACATCATGTGTCAGCCATGTAGGATTTAGTTTTAATCGTTTATATTTGTTCCCCTTTGGTATATATTTAGATGTATAGTTATTTAGAGTTGATTTAAAGATGTCCCATTTACCTTCTGTATCAGTATTTGACAACACCTCCCCCCAGTCTATGTCCTGTAGTGCAGCCCTCAGCCCAGGGAAGTTTGCCTTTTTAAAGTTATATGTTTTTGCCTTCCCCGCCTGTCTTTGTTTTCTACATTTTAAGTCAAAAGTAACTATATTGTGGTCGCTATTACCATGTTCTTGTAGACCCAGTTTTTGAAATTTTAGAAGGGGTAAAAGGAGAAAGAGACCCCCAAAATTTGTAGCCCAATTTCTCTTGAGTAAGGAAATACCTCATAGGTGGATGTCAAGTGCTCTGTGGGTACACTAGAGGGCTCAGGGAAAGAGCGACAATGGGATTTTGGAGAGTAAGTTTTTCTGAAATGGTTTTTGGGGGGCATGTCACATTTAAGAAGCCCCTATGGTGCCAGAACAGCAAAAAAAAACACAACATGGCATACTATTTTGGAAACTACAAGGAACGTAACAAGGGGTCCAGTGAGCCTTAACACCCCACAGGTGTTTGACGACTTTTCGTTAAAGTCGGATGTGTAAATGAATTAATTTTTTTCACAAAAATGCTGTTTTTCCCCCAAATTTTACATTTTTGCAAGGGGTTATAGGAGAAAATGCCACCTAAAATTTGTAACCCCATCTCTTCTGAGTATGGAAATACCCCATGTGTGGACGTCAAGTGCACTGCTGGTGCACTACAATGCTCAGAAGAGAAGAAGTCACATTTGGCTTTTGGAAAGCAAATTTTCCTGAAATGGTTTTTGATGGGCATGTTGCATTTAGGAAGCTCCTATGGTGCCAGAACAGCAAAAAAAAAAATACTATTTTGGAAACTACACCCCTCAAGGAACGTAACAAGGGGTACAATGAGCCTTAACACCCCACAGGTGTTTGACAAATTTCTGCTAAGGTTGGACAGGAAAATGAAAACATTTATTTTTTTTTCACTAAAATGCTGATGTTACCCCAAATTTTTCATTTTCACAAGGGGTAATTGGAGAAAAAGCCTCCCAAAATATGTTTCTTCCGAGTATGAAAATACCCCATATGTGGATGTAAGGTTCTCTGCGGGCGAACTACAATGCTCAGAAGAGAACGAGCGCCATTGAGCGTTTGGTGAGAGAATTTGGTTGGAATAGAAGTCGGGGGCCATGTGCGTTTACAAAGAGCCCCCCCCCCCCCGTGGTGCCAGAACAGTGGACCCCCACCACATGTGACCCGATTTTGGAAACTACACCCCTTACAGAATTTAATAAGGGGTGCAGTGAGCATTTACACCCCACTGGCGTTTGACAGATCTTTGTAACAGTGGGCTGTGCAAATGAAAAATAAAATTTTTCGTTTTCCCGGACCACTGTTCTAAAAATCTGTCAGACACTTGTGGAGCGTAAATGCTCACTGCACCCCATATTACATTAAGTGAGGGGTGTAGTTTCCAAAATGGGGTCACATGTGGGGGGGGTCCTATGTTCTGGCTCTATGGGGGCTTTGTAAACACACATGGCCTTCAATTTTGAACACATTCTCTCTACAAAATCCCAATGGCGCTCCTTCTCTTCTGAGCATTGTAGTGCGCCAGCAGAGCAATTTACATCCACATATTGGGTATGTTCTTACTCTTTTTTCCTATTTTCCCTTGTGAAAATGAAAAAAAGTTTTTTTCATTTTCACATCCAACTTTAAGGAAAATTTGTCAAACACCTGTGGGGTGTTAAGGCTCCCTATACCCCTTGTTACATTCCCTGAGGGGTGTAGTTTCCAAAATGTGGTCACATCGGGGTATTTATTGTTTTGCATTTATGTCAGAACCTCTGTAAAATCAGCCACCCCTGTGCAAATCACCAATTTAGACCTCAAATGTACATAGTGCGCTCTCACTCCTGAGCCTTGTTGTGCACCCGCAGAACATTTAACGCCCAAATTTACAAATTTTGGGCGTCTTTTTTTTCCTTTTACCGCTTGCGAAAATAAAAAGTATGGGGCAACACCAGCATGTTAATGTAAAAAAAAAAATAAACATGCTGGTGTAGACCCCAACTATACCTTTTCATAAGGGGTAAAAGGAGAAAAAGCCCCCCAAAATTTGTAACGCAATTTCTCCCGAGTACGGAGATACCCCATATGTGGCCCTAAACTGTTTCCTTGAAATACGACAGGGCTCCAAAGCGATAGAGCGCTTGCGCATTTGAGGCCTAAGTTGGGGATTTGAATCCGCCACAAAAATACCCCACGGCAGTGTTTTCCAAACAGGGTGTCTCCAACTGTTGCAAAACTCTCAGCATGCCTGAACATTCAGTGGCTGTCCGGCAATACTGGGAGTTGTTGTTTTTCAACAGCTGAAGGCTCCATTTTGGATAAAGTGCCGTACAAGACTTTTTTTTTTATTGGGGGGGGGGGGGGATTGTGTAGGGGTATGTGTATATGTAGTGTTTTACTTTTTATTATGTGTAGGGGTAGTGTAGTGTTTTTAGGATACATTCACACGGTTGGGTTTACAGTGAGTTTGAGCTGGGAGTTTGAGCTACGACTGAAAATTTGCCACAGCCCAAACTTGAAGCCGGAAACTTACTGTAAACCTGCCTGTGTGAATGTACCCTGTAAACCTCCAGCTGTTGCAAAACTACAACTCCCAGCATGTACTGCACTTGTAGTTATGCAACAGCTGGAGGCACATTGGTTGCGAAACACTCAGCGTTTGTTACTTAACTCAGTGTTTTGCAAACAGTGTGCCTCCAGCTGTTGCAAAACTACAACTCCCAGCATGTACAGTGTCTCAGTGCATGCTGGGAGTTGTATTTTTGCAACAGCTAGAGGCACACTGGTTGGGAAACACTGAGTTAGGTAACAAACTCTGTTTCACAACCAATGTGTCTCCAGCAACAATCAGCATGCATTGACAGTCGAAGGGCATGCTGAGAGTTGTAGTTTTGCAACAGCTGGAGGCACACTGCTACAACTCCCAGCATGCCCTTTGGTAGTCTGTGCATACTGGGAGTTGTAGTTATGCAACAGCTGAATGCACACTTTTTCATAGAAAATATGTGCCTCCAGCTGTTGCATAACTACAACCCCCAGCATGCACAGACTACCAAGGGCATGCTGGGAGTTGTAGTTGGAACTCCAGCTGTTGCAAAACTACAACTCCCAGCATGCCCTTTGGCTTTGCATGCTGCGAGTTGTTGCTAAGCAACAGTAGGAGGTGAACAGGACTCACATCCTGCTGCTCCTGTCGCTGCCACCGATCCTGAAGTAGGAGACCCCCGCCGGCGCCGATCACCACCCAGCAGATCCGTGATTGGTCGCTCATTCTGACCGATCAATCACGTGATTGTGAGGTGGCACCCGTGCCACCTCACTCCTGCTGGGTAAGGGTGAATGGGGCTATCTCGGACAGCCCAATACACCCTTTTTTTACAGGTCACCGGGTCACCAGAGACCCGATTGAGCCGGAATAGCGGCAAATCGCAGGTCTGAATTGACCGGCGATTTGCCGCGATTGCCGCGATGACCCTGGGAGATATGCCAGGATGTCCAGAGACGCGGTGATCCAGGAAAGCTGCACCGTAAATGTATGCTGCTGTGCGCTAAGTACTTCTTAGCAGCGTCGTACATTTATGGCGCTCGTCCTTTTGGGGTTAAGAGTTCCTTTAACAGAAGTTATACTGAGTGGAAAGTCTCTAGTGTTCTTTTGTATGGGAAGCTACTAATGTAGATGCAGTTGCATACAGAATAAAGCTTAAATAGCTTGTACTCTACTGTGGAGGGCCTACTCAGGTTGGTTTACTTGTACCTTTTACTCACGTGTTTGCAGCATAATAAACTATCTGTACAAAGGAAAGCTTTTCTGACATGTTGAGCCACACAGCACTTAATTTGACAATAGGTCCCTGAGGAGATTAGTGTAAGCACAGGGATCCTGGTTAAGGTTTATTCTCCTTTGACTAAACAATAGGCAAAGCCAAAAAGTTAATTGGGTACTCCGATGTAAAAATTTTTTTTTTTTAAATCAACTGGTGCCAGAAAGTTAAACAGATTTAAAGCAGCAGATTTAAACCAGCAGCATATGTTTGCTATGGGGATTTCCTCCTACTCTGGACAGTTCTTAAAATGGACAGAGATGTCAGCAGAGAGCACTGTGCTTGTGATGTCAGCAGAGAGCTATGTGTTCCAAAAAGAAAATAATTTCCTCTCTAGTATTCAACAGCTAATAAGTACTGGAAGGATTAAGATTTTTTAATAGAAGTAATTTACAAATCTGTTTGACTTTCTGGCACCAGTTGAAAAAAAAAAAAAGTTTTCCACTGGAGTAACCCTTTAAGGCCTCCTTACAAAGCCAAAAAAGTAAGACAAAAGGACACACCAAGCTTAATTTTTTTAAATAAAAAAATATAAAAACAGAGGCCCCTCATACCCCTTTTAAAAAAAAGAAGAAAAAAGTAAATCTTCTTTCTTCACTTCTTAATCCGAAATAATCCGGAGACAAAAAAAAAAGAAAAAGAAAAGTTAGGTGATTGGTGGGTGTCCAACTGCCAGGAACCCCTCTGATCACCTCAGTTCAAGTGGCTCTCCAGCTGTTGCAAAGCTACAACTCCAAACATGCCTGGAGAGTCTTATGCATAATAGGAGTTGTATTTTTGCAATAGCTGGAGCACCACAAGTTGCGAATAGTGTGTTGTACACTGTACAGTATTGTTCCCCGGCTGTTGCAAAACTTCAACTCTGGAAACTTAATGCTCCTGTCTGGGAAACCCCATGGCAGTTGGCAGAAAGCCAATACAAAGTAGAGCAGCATTGGCTTGTTTTGAAGTGTGAGAGCAGATCTCCTGGGTGGGAAGCCTACTTAAAAACTTACAAGTTTACAAGTGTGATTTAACTATTTTTGCTTTGTGGAACAACCCCTTCAACTGAGTGGGGACAAAGAAAAGGTTTTCCATTGAATTCAATGGGGAAAAACATGCTTTTTTGGGTGCTATTTGAGACGTATAATAGCCATTTTATATTTTTTTATAATATTAAAAAAACACCATGTGCTTTTATCCTTTTGAAGTATATGGAGGACTATTTAAATAGTCTGTCAGTATTTACTGTATGGTCATAAAGATGCAATACTGGTGAAATAATGATGACATACTGATGCAGTCTCATCTGTAATCTGTCCGAGTATTGGATTCTTATTTGGCTTTATCCACACAGTAAAATATTTGAATGGCATCCGGCAGGAAAATTCCACTCAGATATTCTGTTGCTGTTCCATTTTTTTTCAATCTGATTCTGCGGCACTGTCCACACATCAACATTTCTGTGGTGGAATTCTAATCCTGGTCTAATCCTGGAACTGGATGTGGTGAAGAAAAATGACCTTAGGAAAGGCGCTAAGAAGTCCAGAGAATTTCACAGCCAAGTCATGGAAGTGAGTTGAGTTAAGGCTTTATTAGTTCATAGCATCAATAACGCATTTTGGGGTCAGCATACCCCTTCTTCAGATTGACAAATCTGTCAATCTGAAGAAGGGGTATGCTGACCCCGAAACGCTTTATTGATGCTATGAACTAATAAAGCCTTAACTCAACTCACTTCCATGACTTGACTGTGAAATTCTCTGGACTTCTGAGCGCCTATCCTAAGGTCATTTTTCTTCACCACATTCAGTTCATTAAGAGGATTTCCCTTTGGATCCATCCTGAGACCTGTGGGCTTGCACATAATCCTCTTTCTACCTCAGATAGAGGTTACATGCGTATATAATATACGCTCCAGATGAGCGGCCATCTATCAGGCCCCCCATCTTCCCCACTTTTTGTGGGGACCCCACTATCTCCCACGGTAATGCACTAGGCACCTTTGTGGGCCTTTCCCCTTTTTTTCTTCTCTACTAATCCTGGAACTGACATGTTAATTCTTTCTGCGGAATCAGATTGCAAATGCATATGTTCTGCATGCTTCTGCAGCCTGTGAAAAAACCACCTGAACATAGCAGGGAAATAATATGAATTGCCACACCAAATTCCTTTGGCATTTTCCTTTAGCCTAACACATGTATAGCAATCCAATACACTAACATGAAACATGTAAGAAAAGGTGTATTACTTAATGTTGAAGTTTCTAGTATAAGATAATGTTATTATAATTTGCTAAAGTTTTCAACTGTAATTTTTTTCTCTTTATAGAACTTTGACAAACCAGAGTATAAATCTGACAATAATGAATGTTTTTTACAGTGATAAAGTACCCCACTATTGGATCAATTCTTCTTTTGAGGTGTGAATTATATTCAGGTGTTCACAGGGTCAGGTATAGAAGAGTATCAATCTATCAGGAATTGTCAAACTGCACAGTGGAAATTCACTATATTGCGTAGGTGTAAATATGCAAGTTACAGTCTCATATTCACCTGTTGTTTCTTTGATCAACAATTAGAAGCATTTCACAAAGCAATTTACAATTCCTGGATATATCTAGGTAGGTTATTACTGTTTAAGAAACTTCCGAGAAGATTTATAACATTTGCCTTTATTCCCCATCACTGCTGCTTTTCACATTCTTCATGTAGGCAAAAATTCACTGACTACATTGGACCTCATTTACTATTCTAAACCCGACTTCTTTTGTCGGGTTTTTTTGGCGCATCTTTGTCTGCGACATGTCGCAGACATTGTGCGCCAGTCTGCGACACGATGCGACATTTTTTCCCGACGGACCCGATGTGGATTCTCCCAAACCCGAAAAAGGGGCGTAAACCAACATTTCTGAGCTTTCCCACGTATTTATAAAGGTTTCCAACCCGAATTTGTTGAATTGTTGTGGATTTTTTCCCGACAACTCAGAGGAGTTGGAAACCAAAACCAACAAAACCCACGTGCGACAAACAGGATGCGACATAATAATAAATACCAGGGGAAAAAAGCAATCGGGTAAGAAAGCAAGATAGACTTACAACCCGATTTTCTAAGTAAATGAGGGCCATTGTGTCCTGCAGAAATCTAGATACAAATGGCCAGAGTGGAGGCAGTGAAGGAGTAATGTGATATGTATGGTTATGTTATCCAGGCCCCATGTGAGCATAGCACTACAGGGAATTCGTTTTTGTGCACACTTTGCAGAAGCTGCCAGCAGACAGTGCTTAATTTTGAGCTATTGATGCAGATCCTGCCCCCCTTCCTACAACTCTTTCCTCTGCACCCTGCACTCTCCGGGGGCTTCAGGTAGGAGGTATAGAGCAGTGAAGCAGGATGACAATGCAAGACCTAAATCCAGCCATGAGTAAAGAATCCATAAATCATTCCAGGCCGATCTGTGTATAAGAGGCAGACACTCCACTTAGAGTGAATAGTGTCATAGTCAGGAAGCCAGGGACAAAAAAAATGACAGCAGTAGAAGTAATTGGGAGAAAAAGACATATGGAGTTATACCGTGAATCCAAGACATAGCTTATATTGGGGGAAGTTAGAAGAATAAACAACAAAGCTGCAAACTGTCCGCTGTACCCATGATCATAAGAGCCAATCTCATACCGTAAATGTCTGCTCCTGAAATGGTTCCAGATCTTTTAAATACAAGCTGCACAGTACTGCCACTATTGTTCTGGACAGCAGACAGTTTTTGCTTTTAATCTTATATAAAATGGGAGAGAAATGATTCAGAATCAGTAATAAAATTACTATATTTTATACCAATGCAACTAATTTACACTATAAAGAGTATCCAAAGGTATGTATCGGTAAATGTTATCAGTAATAACCACAATAAATCAAATTTCCCACTCTGTACTGCAAAGCTGTCCAAAGAATACAGAATGCTGTTTATGGAAGCCTGTGAACTACCTACAACACAGCAGACAAAGGTTGCAATAAAGATCCTATGAATGCTGAAAAATTACAGGCGACTTGATTTTCCTGCACTTCTATGGTTGACTAGCAAAACCTTTTATTCATAAAGGGGATACTAATAGTGGACCTAGTATAAAACCTATGTCTTGATACCCCACTAAACTAACATTTTTACACTCCACTTCACTAAAATTAGACAGTAGTGTGCAACAGCATGTAAACCCTTGTGAAATTACATTTAAGATCTCGTTCTCCTTTATTTCAGCAGAAGATATATTTATCACAAACATCTTCCTGTGAGCTTTTAAATATGTTAGCAAGTCCTATAGGCAGAAGAAAACTGTTATAAAATTTACTAGCCTAATTTTTGCTTATGATTTGGTCAGGTGTGCGCATTTTTGGCAACTATGTAACTTTGTTTTTAATTTTCAATTCTCCCAGAGCTAGGGTGGAGCCTAACATCAATGGTGTTTGCCATACATTGCACACACACAACAGTTGATCTTGCTCTACTATGTCTCCATACACAGCCTAGGTAGCAGCTGCAGCATGGAGGGCATTATAGAGGCATACTAAGCAGTATAAGCTAAGAACCAAGCCCTAGAGGGAGATATATTACTTACAGTTAGCTTGTAAGCAGTCTCCTCTGTTCTCTGAACTCACTCCAGCCTCCAACTCCCTCCTTGCCTTTCCCCTCTTCATATACTTTTATACAGTGGCATCACTAGGGTTGGTGTCACCTGGTACGTTAGAAGATGGTGCCATCCCTCGCGCCCACCCCCCCCCCCCCCAGCCACAGGTTACTGAGAAGGCACTGACTACAAGATGTCTCAGGGAGCCACCATGGTGTTGAAAGTTTACAGGACCTTCCTACGCATATTTCATAGTACACTAAAGAACGCATGTAAGATTTTGACAATTGTGGATTTAAATGTTGCTGCAGCTCCCTCTGCATGTATCCCTGCATAATACAGTCCTGCCCTGACCCCCTATCATGAATCTTCTGCAAAGAACAATATGATCACTATTCTCTCTATACAGTAATATAAAGGATCTGTATACCATATGTCATTACATAAAGGACCATATAGAGATACATACCAGCACAACACGAGATATATAACCCATAAGTGATTATACTCACCACATCTTCTCTAATTGGTGTCATTTTTTTCCCTTTTCTTCTCCATCTGATAGCATGATGACTTTGAACAAATGCCACTCGTCTCTGCAGAGTATGATGCACCAATTAGAGTACCATAATACCACTAATACTTACTGTGACCCCCACCATTCATTAACACTGCCCCTATAATGATTACTTTTACAAACAATGCCCCAATGGTACCTTCACTCAGCAATAATGTCCCCTGTGCCTTATGTAATGGCATACATCTATAATGCTACTGTGCCCCCTATGCATTTATAATGGTCTCCTGTGCCCCCTCATACATTTATAAATCCCCCATGCCCCCTTATACATTTATAATGCCCCCTTTACAGTTATAATTCCCCCTGTGATTCCCTTTAAGTCTATCCCGCTGTGTCCCCTTTGTGTCCCATTGTGGCTTAACAAAAAAATAAAAAAAATTACAATAATGCTTACCTAGTCCAGGTTCCAGCTCTTCTCTTCTCGTCAGTTTTGCAGCCTATGAGCCGCAGGACCAGGATTCCACGGGCTAACACAATGATGTCATATCATTGGGCCGGCCTGCAGGGGGGAGCTAAAGAGCATGCAACCTATGAGAGAAAATAGTAGAGCAGGTAGCTGACTGCTCCTGTGGCTCTACTATAATGCTGTATGGCATCTGCGCTCTGCAGGAGGCAGATGCAGTGACTGGTGGGTGGGTGACACCATTGCGGGATGATTATTTCCCGCTTGGTGGTGTCACCCCCCCTGGTTGGTGTCACCCTGTGCGGTTCACACCCCCTTGGCAGCACCGCTGCTTTTATGGGCATGATATATATCTTCAAGTGAGACACTTGTCTGCTTGTAAACACAGGAGGAAATGGAGTTCTTTTTTTAATAAGTGAATAAAAAGTTTATAGGGAAGAGTGGGGGGTAAGATAAGCTTGATAAGACAGAAGAAGAGGCATTTTTCTTTGATACCGTATATTACACATTTCTTATGTAAAGTTTAAAGGAACGACTTTGACCACTTTTTACACTCTTCAGTCTAGATACAACCATGCATGTTCAACCAAGACCAATTTTTCATCTCTTGTGTATTCCACACCAACCAACACAGCCTACAACTGTACATACTCTTGGCATTGATAGCACTGCATTGCCTGCTTTTGCTTAGGTCCATAGTGGTCCTTATGGTGGTCCTTTAGTGGTCCTTTAGTGGTTCTTATTTCCTCATAACTCTCTCTCTCTGTTAATGTCTGACACAATTTAGTCCTCTGACAAGTACTGTTTCAATGCACACTACAACACTTTGCAATTCTATCTTTTCATAGGTCTCCAATACCACTGTTATATCAATGACATTCAGCCCCAGAATCCTGGTAAATGTCTCTTATTGACTTTAATCATTTCTAATTGTTTCTAATTTATCAATAGATGTTTTGAAACTAAACTAGCAAGACTGACCTCACTATTTTCCTTCAATCATTTTCAAAACCTCTGGTAGACATCTTATCGATAGTTCAATCAATCTCAGCAAATGGTTCTGTTGTTTTTACCGCACACGCTCTTTGCCTTACTAGAGTCTTTATTAAACACATTCAGGGCATCTTTAAATCCTGATGCTACCATCTACATAATAGTCGCAAACTATTCCCCGAACTCAAGAAAGCATCAAGGTCCTATTTCATAATTTTTATATTTAAAGGGGTATTCCAGGATGTTGTATTATTTTACTGCGCTAGAGGGGCTGTAAAGTTAGTGTAGTTCCTAATAAAATGTCTGTACCTGTGTTTGATGGCTGGTCTCGCAATTCTAATGTGAACTATACTACTATGTTTATTTTTAGCAGCAGACAAAATAAGTGTTGTTTCAGGCTTTTCCCTGGTTGCAGTGCAGACCAAAACATTTCATCACTAGTCAAGTGTTGAAAGGGAGCTTGTCTGTGCTTCAATGAATGAAGCGACCACTGGGTGGGGGAGCTCATTCTCCGCAGGGCTTCAGGGAATTGTAATTTGAAGCACTGCATGCATGGAAGGGGGCTCAGCTGTGCTGCAATGGGTGGTGTGACTGATGTGTGGTAGGGAGAAAAGTGAATTCCCACTTACAAATAAGGGATCTTGGGACTAGTTAGAGGTAGGGAACTCCAATAGAAAGCCGCAGCATTATGGTGAATTCACAACACAGTCATTTAATCCCAAGAAAAGCACCGATCCATCCTATGCATGTCCATTACTGTCTGAGCGGTATTTAAGTATTCAAGTTACCTTATGTTCGATAACCCTTTTAATAGCCACTTTACAGTACCAACCTGTCCTAACCTGTGGCGTGTCTAACTTAATCCCTCCCACCACTTTTCATCTGTATACCAGTCTCTACAATGATATTTACATTTTTTCCACAATGTGCACATCTTAAAAATGTTTACCTCTTTAGTAATGTACTTTCATAAATAGCCCTTCTAAATAGCCCTTTATGATCACATAGAACTCGCCACAAAGAATTTATGTAGATATTACTTCCTTCCAGCAATCACTCTGATAATTCCACTGAAATGGTGACATCTGTGATGGGGAATTACCTGGACAGATTTTAATAACCAAGCGAGTCCTTCTTAAATCAACACAGCGGGGAGAACAAGATGAAACGCTGGGAAAAATCGCCTGTAAATATTCAATATTTAATATGTCTTTTGTAAATATTTCACCCGTCCTAACTGAAAGCAGATAGAGGAAATTATTTTCTATTATTCAGTGGATGTTTTTATCATCAGGACTGAGTATATGACCTCAATATTCATAGCCTATCAATTCTGTTAAGGTATGTTAAAACTGGGTTGATATGGTGCATAAAATTTTTAAAGAAAATAATAAAAGCACATATGATTAAATACATGTAGTATAACACATTTGGGGGGAGGCACAAAAACTACATCATAAGGCACCAAATAATTGTTGAAGTTTTTATGATTTTTTTCTTTTTTCTTTTTGCAGCTGAAAAAAATTGCAACAAAACTTATCTGATGTTATAAACAGTTTCAATGGACATTTATGGTGCCTTAAGTTAACTTGCTAACTTAACTTGCTATGAACAGTTTGCTAAAACTTGACATTTATGGTGCCTTGTTAATTTTCGGCGAGGGTACCCTTATCCATTAGACATTTATGACATATTAAGTAGATACGCCATAAATGTCCAGATGGGAATACAATTTTTTGGCTAGCTGGGTCAGATAGGCTGCTGTAATCTCCTAGTACCTGTGTTCTAGCTATTATCACTAAGAAGTTGTGTGGCTGTGAGAAGAAATTCTGAAAACTACATAAATGTGTTTGTGGTACTGTGTTTACAAAACTGCATTTGACATAAACATAAATTGCATTTGACATTTACATAAATAGCATACACTAAGGTGAAAAAAGAGGCTAAGGGCTAAAATCTACCTATACTGATACATCAGATGAATGATGCCTTGTTCATGTGATCCACTCTAAGACAAGGACTGTGGGAGAAATCTCTAGTCCTGCCTCTTCTCCCAAAAGAATGGATGGGCCCGGTCCCGTTAACTTGTGCAGCCTGACATAGGTTTAGGTGGTAGCAACAGTAAAACATAGCAAACTAAAGTAGGCGCCTTAAAAAAAGGGAGATAGGCCTGGCTTCACCAGAATAATATCTCCTAGTTCCTGTCCACACTGTAAAGATAAAGTGCGTCAAGTCTCCATTACCAAGAAAGAGTTTATTGTCTTAGCCAGAGGAGAATAACAAGGCTGAACAAATGTCCTTTTTAAATACACTAATTTCACAAATGACATACGGTTAAAGATAGTGCTGGGTGGCTGTCCTGTGTATGTCCCAATAGCTATCATGCCCCAAAAAAGAGTTCATGAGTAAACAAGGTGGATTCCTCAGACACAACCCTCAGTTGGTATGGCCCTTGAGCAGTCCCTGTCCTCCCATTGCCTCTGTCCTATGCTGTTCCCTCCCCCACAGAAGTGCCTTATGCTGTGGGTTCAGCTCCACTATTTAGTGAGGACAATCTAGAAAAAAGTCAGCAGCTACTGCCCAGCCAAGAAGTGGAGAAGACATCCGCTGCTTCCTCTGCTAGGCGGGCAAGTAGTGATAAGGAGAGTGGCGGGGGAGGTGGTGTTGTGAGTGTTCAGGCTCCTGATGATGAAGCCAATCACACTTGGGAGCTTGGAGCAGATGGGGCTTCATCATCATCAGGAGAAGAGGGTTGCAGGTTGCACGTGAGGCAAAAGCTGAGCCAGCAAGGTGGTAGCATGGTTGGCAGTCAGCATGATGGCAGAAGTGGAAATTCTGGAGCCAAACGAGCACGGGGTAGACCACCTGCTTCGCGGAAGCCTACCTTCCCGGGAGGTAGTGGAACAGGGGTTCCTAGAGTCGTGGCAGTAGCAGTCAATCAGTGCAGACTGTTGGTGGGAAAATCAGCTACTCAGTGGTGTGGCAGTTTTTCATCAAGCATCTGGAGGATGTTAAACTGGCCACATGCAAGATGGGTCGGCAGAAGGTGAAGCGTGGCCAGGGTCCAAATGTTGGCTCCATGGCTCTACAACAACATATGCAGCGTCACCATAGAGCAGCCTGGGAGTACCGTGACCCGGAGTGGTGGTCCAGACTGCTGCATCATCACTTCAGCCGAAGTGAGCTGTGTGTCATACCCATCTTATGTCGCTCCAGATGCTCCTGCTCCTCCTACTTCGAGTCAGTCATTTCGCAAGCAATCCACCGGCGAAGCCGTGTCCAAGAGACAACATTATGCGCCCACTCATTCAAAGGCGCAGAAGATTAATGTGCTCCTGTCCAAGTTGCTGGTGCTGTAGTCCCTCCCTTTTGAAGTGGTGGACTCTGCACCTTTCAGAGAACTGATGGTGTGTGCCATGCCGAGGTGGAGAGTCCCAAGCCATTATTTCTTTGCGAAGAAGACAGTACCAGCTCTGCTCAATTTTGTGAAACAGAAGGTGGACCAGTACTTGAGCCTGTCGGTGTTGGCCAAAGTGCACGGCAGCACCGATGTGTGGAGCTGTAACTACAGTCAGGGACAATACATGGCCTTTATGGCCCACTGGGTGAATGTGGTTCCTGCACAGCCACAACAGCAACTTGGACAGGTCACGCCGCTTCTGCCTCCACACTCTCAGGCCGTTGGTTCTGTGCTGGTCTGCCTCCTCATCCTCCATCTTGTCCTCAGCCTCCACTGCACGGACAATTCTCAGTGCCCCTCCAGAATACCATGTGTGCAGGGCACGGCGGTGTCACGCTGTTCTTCACATGGTTTGCCTTGGCGAACGGAGTCACACAGGGGAGAAACTGCTAAAGGTCATTCATCAAGAAATCAAATCATGGCTTACTCCATGAAAACTGGAAATGGGAACCATGGTTACCGACAACGGGAAGAACATCTTGTCTGCGCTGCGACAAGGAAGCCTGAGACATGCGCCCCTGCATGGCACATGTGTTCAATCTGGTTGTCAAGTGGTTCCTGTAGTGTTCCCTCCATTTGCAAGACATCCTAATAATGGGAAGGAAACTTTTCATGCACTTCAGCCACTAATACACCACAAAGCTTCAGCCACTAATACACCACCTTGAGCTGCAGAACGATA
The DNA here is from genome assembly GCF_029499605.1 of Hyla sarda. Lineage (NCBI taxonomy): Eukaryota > Metazoa > Chordata > Amphibia > Anura > Hylidae > Hyla > Hyla sarda. The sequence goes on along the minus strand of NC_079190.1, from coordinate 251,360,662 downwards.
TGCCCCAACATAATCTGATTTGCAACGTTTCCACAAGTTGGAATTCCACCTTCCATATGTTGGACCGACTATACAAACAAAGAAAAGCCATCACTGATTTCTTGATAATCCAAACCGATAGGGGTACTTCCCTGTGTAACTTCAATGTCAACCAATGGCAGCTAATACGTTACGTGACACCTGCCGTTTGTCTTTGAGGAAGCCACATTATTAATCAGTCGCCAGGATTACGGGATGAACAATCATTCCACTGCTTCATCTACTGCAACACGTGTTGGAAAAAATGGACCCTACATCTCATGGCCACATGAGCCCTGTGAGGGCTGAACTGGAGGAGGTGGGGGGGTAGGGGCTCAGTGGAGCACAGTTTAGGTTTCACGAGATGGGTGGTTTTTCTAGTCATCTGACAGGAGAGGAGGAGCAGGAGCAGGAGCAGCTAAAGGAGCTAGAGATTTATAAGGAAGGCAAGAAAGGGGACCCAGACACACCGTGGCATTATGCAGTGGAGATGGAGGCTGGTAGTCCTTCCGAGTCACTTGCACAAATGGCACAATGCCATTGCTTCCATAGTGACTGCCAGATTGTCACCATTCGGCAGCAGGATGACTTCTGGCTCCCCACCTTATTGGACCCTCACTACCCACACAAAATGGGGGCCTTTCTTTACACCCACTGAGAGGGAGTAAAAACAGACCTACTACAGAGACATCCTACGTAGTCAGTAGGCCGATGCCTATCTGAGTCATCTTCCATCCTCTCGCAGGTCGTACTTGAGGGGCCCTCTGCGCTCACCTTTCACTGCCATGGCTACTCGGGATGGGTGGCAGGAACAGTACTAGCTCCATCATCAGCAGCCTGAGTCTACAGTTGCCGATGAGTAGTTTTCTTCACACACCTAGTGAAGCAACTCATCATCAGCAGGTAGACCTGGAGCAGGACCTGAACCAGCAGATGGTGGCATACCTTGACATGACCATGCCAACACACCTTGAAGATCCGCTGCACTTCTGGGCAGCCAAACTTGATTTGTGGCCACAACTAGCAGTTTGCCCTGGAAAAGCTACCCTGACCGGCCAGTAGTGTGCCATCAGAGCGGGTGTTTAGTGCGGCGGGGGCCATAGTAACCTGTAGGAGTACTCGTCTATCCACGAAAAATGTGGAGAGACTGACCTTTGTGAAGATGAATCAGGCATGGATCAGCCAGGATTTCCACCCACCAATGCCTGAGTACATTGACCATGGTGCCACAACAACACTTCACAGATATGGATAGTGCTAAACATATTTAAGGCGCTGCTCCCCAGTTACAGACATTTCTCCCCATCAGACCACAAGTAAGTTCTGAGGATATGCATTACGTAAAACTTAACTTTTAATAATATTTTTAGGATAAAAATTTAATATATGTACAAAAGGAAAGGTGTGCAAAAAACACCACCACACTGTCATTCAGGCATTGTATGGTCTCCTCATGCTGCTGCCACCTCCATGCTGTCATTCAGCCACTATATGGTCTCCTCATGCTTCCGCGACCTCTTGGCTGTGTCATTCAGCCACTATATGTTCTCCTCATGCTGCCGCCAACTCCAGATTGTGTCATTCAGCCACTATATGTTCTCCTAATGCTGACGCCACCTCCACCCTGTGTCATTCAGGCACTATATGGTCTCCTCATGCTGCCACCACCTCCAGGCTGTGTCATTCAGCCACTATATGTTCGCCTCATGCTGTTGCAAACTCCAGGCAGTGTCATTAAGCCACTATAGGCTGCTACCAACTCCAGGCTGTGTCATTCAGCCACTATGTGGTTTCCTCATGCTACTGCCAACTCCAGGATGTGTCATTCTTCCACTATATGTTTTCCTCATGCTGCTGCAAACTCCAGGCTGTGTCATTCAAGTACTATACGGTCTCCTCCTGCTGCCGCCACCTCCACGGTGGGTCATTCAGCCACTATGTGGTCTCCTCATTCTGCCGCCAACTCCAGGCTGTGTCATTCAGCCACTATATGGTCTCCACATGTTGCTGCCAACTCCAGGCTGTGTCATTCAGCCACTATATGGTCTCCTCATGCTGCCGCCACCTCCACGCTGGGTCATTCAGGCACTATATAGTCTCCTCATGCTGCCGCCACCTCCAAGCTGCATCATTCAGGCACTATATGGTCTCCTCATGCTGCCGCCACCTCTCGCTGGGTCGTTAAGCCACTATATGGTCTCCTCCTGCTGCTGCCAACTCCAAGTTGGGTCATTCAGGCACTACATTGTCTCCTGATGCTGCCACCACCTCCACGCTGGGTCATTTAGCCACTATGTGGTCTCCCCATGCTGCCGCCACCTCCGCACTTTGTCATTCAGGCACTATATTGTCTCCTCATGCTGCCGCCAACTCCAGGCTGTGTCATTCAGCCACTATATGGTCTCTTCATGCTGCCGCCACCTCCATGCTGTGTCATTCAGCCACTATATGGTCTCCTCATACTGATGCTACCTCCAGGCTCTGTCATTGTCACAGTGATTCTAATAGCGACGCATCTGATCTGCATTTCATACTGAATAACAGTATTATTTCACTAACCTAGCACACACCCTATGCGTGTTACAGCAGGGCAAAGTGTTATACACCCCTATTGAGGCTCTCTGTAGGCCAGAAATAGCATTTTTTAGTAGCAAATCGGACTGAAACAATTTTTTGGGGAAAATTCGGCGAATTGGCCGAATCATATTTTTCAACAATTTGCTAATCTCTAATGTTAATGCATAAAATCTGCAGCAAAAGTAACATTTGTAGGACAGTGATCAAATATCCATTCATCTGGCAATAAGGATGTAAAATCCTACAAAATAAAAAGACTGTATTGCATTGGATTTGCACAAGAAGTTATCAGTAAAATGTTAAAGGAAAACTGTCACCTGTTCACCCACTCTAAACCCGAGACATTGGGTTATAGTGTGGGTGAACAGGATACCGGTGCAGGGTTTCTGACCTATATACGTACCTGAAGTCCGGTGCCTGGTCCTTCTGAAGTTCAGCTTTTTCCAGCGCTGAATTGCACGATGGAGGCAGGCCCACTGGAAGAAGCTGAACTTCAGAGGGACCAGGCGCCGGACTTCAGGTACGTATATAGGTCAGAAACCTGCACCCACACTATAACCCGGTGTATCAGGTGTAGTTTGGGTGAACGGGTGACAGTTTTCCTTTAAAGTTTTTTCACAGATTCCTAGCGTCCAGAACTCTCTTTCAAGCACTTTTGTCAAAGTGATGGTAAAGGATAGTTGAGTTTACGGGGGGCATCAGATATGCCACATGACATAATAATATCCCTTGGACTACTATCCCCAGCGGACCTGCAGTATAACGCACTGCAAGTTAGCTCTTGCCATTTACTGCTATTTGCGGGCTTCACCTGGACTCACTGCTGTTATAACATACAAGTCCAGGGGCTAATAGTTCCCAAATACAAATATTTTGAAAACGTATACAGATCTTTAATAAAAGTGTGCTACTGCTACTTCTACTTCTTCTAAACAATTGTTTTCTGCAATTATTTCATAACTCAGTTCCAGAATTCACAGGGATCCAAGTTGGTTTCTAATCCACCAAATAGAAGTATGTAAAAGTGGGGGTGTTCCTGGTATGCAGGGGTTAACCCCTTGATGACATGTGCTGTAATAGCCCACTGAGGACTTGTTTTTTACTATTACAGTGAAGACTCTGTCACTGTGCCTGCACGATTAGCAGCTGGCATCTTGCTTCAAAGTGGTTGTGGGTGCTTATGGTTGCAACTGCAGCTGGGGGCCCAACAAAGGCTATGTAAGACCATGCCAGAGGCTCCATCTAATGAACTGCCTGTCAGCTTTGGTTTAATATCACATGAATGTAATACAGTGATTTTTTTGCAATCGTTTTATCTGTGCAAATTCTTACCATGGGTCTAATGGGCCAAACCCACAACATCATAGATCACAATGGTGTTAGTTTGTGTCATTTAACTAGTGGTCAGGAGTAGATGACAACCCCCCTCCCCTTCCCCCAACAAAACTTTATCTATATGCTGATTCCATCTGTTATTGTATTCCATGCCCTTTTGGCACATGTAAATTGTTATGTCATATTGTGTTCCATCAAAACTGCATATCTTTTATGATAGTAGACAGTGTTGTCTGCCTATTATACTGGTATTCCCAGCATCTACCCCCTTGTAGTATCTGGCCCTAGGTACACACAACTGAACTATTGTGTATGTTATTTTAGTACATATTGTTTGTGATCTAATAAAATATTCCCATTATTTTATATACTATTAGTATGATATGTAGAAGTTGTTGATGTTCATGTTGTTGATGTAAAATAAGCCATATTTAAAAGACAATACCCCCTTACAATTAAGTTAAAATAATGTGTTGTGTCTCTGGATGCTGAAAAGGCCTTCCACCGGGTGGACTGGGGCTTTCTTGTGGAATCCCTTAAACAAATTATGCTAGCTTGCATCATGGCACTTTATTCACGTCCCCAAGCCCAACTTCAGATACATGGCTAACTATCTGACCCATTTACAATTTGTAATGGGACGAGACAGGGTTGCCCCCTTTCTCTGATCCTTTGTTCTTTGTATGGAACATCTCCTCATAGCTATACACAAGAATGCTGATATCAGGGGCCTCTCTGTCTCCACATCCCATTACAAATGTTCGGCCTTCGCTGATGACCTTCTCCTCTATTTCTCGTCCCCTTTTACTACCCTCCCTTCCCTCATGCTGACCATACAACAATACACCGATTACAGCAATTATAAATTAAATCCCTCTAAGTGTGAGGCTCTTAACATCACCCTACCTCCTTCCACTGTGCATCACCTGAAGACTTCCTACCCCTTTAAATGGCAGTTGAACTCGCTCAATTACTTGTCCACACACATCCATCGGACACTTATTGGGTGAACTTCCCGCCTCTGCTCCTTATTTTGAAATCACTAGATCGGAGCGCAGAGATTTCTCGTGACTGAGTAGGATAAACATTTTTAAAATGAATGTCCTCTCAAGACTTATTTATCTCTTCTCTTGTGTGCCGCTCCACATCCCCAAGCATTTTTTAAAGAGATCTCTGTGCTCCAAGCTGGTTTTATATGGGCGCATAAACACCCCAGGTTGGCACGGCATGTCCTGATTCGGTCTAACGGGGGACTGGCCCTTCCGGACTACATCTCCTATTATCTAGCGGTAAGACTGACCCAGATCTTGGATTGTTTCCACCATCGCTGTGATAAACAGTGGGTACAGTTTGAAGCAGTACTGGCTGATTTGGAACCTAAATCCATGCTATGGCTCCCCTGTTACTCTTCCTCAGTTTCTAGCGTGCCTCATGATCTAGCGCCAACTTTACTCTCCATAGCCAAATCCTGGGCCTGCTATATGGCTCACTCTGCACCTTTACTCCTCTATTTGGTAACCCTGACTAACTGCCCGCTCGCACCTCTAGCTCTTTTTTGACCTTCATTAAAGACTCGGAAGTGACCTCTGTAGACCTATTTACTTCATCAGTGCTGAGACCACTGTCGGACCTTCTGCTAGGGAACCCTCCCTCACATATACAGATTTTTCAGTACTCACAACTTTCGCATTTTTACTTTACTGAAAAGCAGAAACTGTGACTACACAGATCGCTCACCAAATTTGAATGCTTATGTGACACACAGGAGACTATACCTCGTGCAATTTGTGTCCTTTATCCCCTCGTGCTCGAGACCAACACAGACAAGCCACTCCCATACAAGCATGGCTGGGAGAACAAGCTGGGCCACCCTATCTCGGAAGAGTAATGGACTAGAGCTTTGGCCCAGTGTCACCACACTTCCATCTCATGTAAAGCCCAAAAGGTTAATTACAAAGTACTAATGGGATGGTACAGAATTCAGGCATTGCTGGCTAAGCACTATCTGGGAGTCCCTGAGAACTGCTGGAGATGTGGTGATACTGGTGGCTCAATGCTTCATACCTGGTTAACATGCCCCTCCCTCTCCCGCCTCTGGACACAGGTTTGGGAGGTCATCTTCCATATTTCTTCCATACGTATTTCCTATAACCCTGAATCCTTACTTCTCTTCGTTCTGCCGAGGGGCACTACTAGACTAATATATCTCCTTCTCCTATCAGCAAGAACAGTGATCCAAAGATTATGGAAATCCCCCATTCCTCCCACGATTTTGTCCTGGCTTCAGGAAGTTGCGCATATACATGGAATGGAGGAATTATTCGCGGACTCACAGTCAATTAGTCAATTGGCCAAGTATATTAATGTCTGGTACCCCTGGACTTCTCGCCTCCAAAGACTATGAAACTATGATTCTAGCTGAATGACCACTAGAAGCACTCATACACATCCTCGCCAGTTTATCCCTGCGACATGTCTCAGTATACCAATTATAAATGCTCTCTATGCCAGATGCCACGGACATCTGAATGCAGTCCTACCGCAGGGTAAGGCTATCCTCTTGGTTATTCTCTGTGCCTAGTCCTCTCTGTCTTCCCCTTTTCTTCCCCCTCTCTCTTTTCCTCTACGTCCTTTCTATTCTTCTCTCCTGCCCCCTTCCTTCCCACCCACTGTCGTTCTCCTAATTTGTTTTTGTTTTCCATTTTTGTTAGTGGCACATGACACTAGACATTATTCACTAATCGGGTCACTCCCATCACTGATTTCGGTACATTTTATTACAATTATCTTATATCTCATGACTGTTATGACCCTTTGTTGTTCCACATCTTTTCTTTGTCCTGAAATTGTTATTCGATTGTTACTGAAGACCTTAGTAGTGTCTCTTCATTTTTCCATTCTTATTACTGACTTGTACTCTTGTAAAAATTCAATAAATACTTATTTTGAAAAAAATATGTGTTGTATCAAGTCTATAGAATCCCTTGCAAACATATTTTTAAATCAAAAGGAAAAATAAAATGGATAGGTGCGTGTTCTCCTTTAAGAATACTTCTATGAATGGCCAAACTAAAAAATCCATTCCTTCTAATTGGTTTATGTTGCAGCAGGATAGTGATTTTAAAGAATGGATGGCAAAACCCCCAGTCATAACCCATAGGAAAAACACTGCCATACGAGACTTTATAAAAAAAAAAACATAAAACTGAAAGAGTGAAAAAGTCCAGTTGGTTAATAGATAGTTGCCCAATAGGAAATTTTGCATGCAGGACATGTTCTTTCTGTAAGCATAATGCTAATTTAAAAACAGTTAAATTGGGAGGCTTTAGCATTCAGGTAAAACAATGTATTACGTGTAGATACTATTATGTTGTCTACAGTCTAATATGTAGCTGTGGGAGATTCTATATTGGTAAAACTATTAGACCTTTATTCCATCATATTTGAGAACATATTTGATCCATGACTACGGGAATCAGAGCAACTCGTTTTATATCCCACATGCAAGAAGTCCATAACAGTGATCTGATTGCTATGAAATTTGCTGCATTAGAAAGAGTACACAGACAGAGGTAAAGACAGACACCAACAGCTACTTATAAAGGAGTCCAGGTGGATACTCTGTACAGAAGCAATGGGTCTTCTAGGGCTCAAAGAGAGTAATGAAATGGGAGTCTTTATCACCTCCTTATTCAGTATCTTTGGTTCCTGGGTCTTACCCTCATAGTAGATTTTGCTTTTAATCTGTATTTCATGTTTTGTACCCTTTCTGTTTGCATGTCTTTTTTTTGTTTTATAAGTTGCTATAGTAATACCTTTATGTTCAGGTTTAAAAGCACACCCACTTATGGCATGACACATAGGCCTGACGAAGCGCTACATACGTGCAACGGTCCATCGCATTTTCCTTCCCCCCCCACTGTCCACTTACCTTCTCCCCGCCTGTACATTCTGATGCACCATCTACTTCAATAAAGAAGATCCGCACTACAAATCTTACCTGGCGACTGCTTTGTTTTCATTCTTCTACATGGATTGGATTGTACTAGATTTCTCCATTTCATTACATTGGAGCACCCCAGGTTGTGATAAGGCTTTTGTATACCGCTCATACATCTTATGAGTTATGGACTACTTGTTACTGAATAGGAGTGGTTTTAGTGGTGCCAGGAGTGATTTGCATGATTGACTTTTCTTTTTACGTGTGTTTTCAAAATCCATCGGTAAATTTTGCACCGTGTAAAGGCGGCCTTAGGCTAGGTTTCCACATTGTTTTTTTCCTGTGTTTTTTGAAAAACTGCCACTGCCAAAGTCAAAAGTGAATCCAGTAGCAAGGGGAAGTATAAGCACTTTTTTTTTTAAATCATTTAATTTGAATACACTTCTGGCTTTGGCTCCTAAACTGCAGTGGCAGTTTTTCAGAAAACGACCTGTGTGGACACCTAGCCTAATGCCAGGGTCAAACATCTGAAGCATATTTCCGGGCTGCGAATGCGCCATCGGCAGTCACAGAGGGACTGCAGAGCAATATCCCGGCTGCGACCGGGGAGCTCTGTGTGTCTGCTCATAGTTGCGCTGAGACACTACTAGACCACAAAGCTACCCAACTGCAGCCAGGAGTTCGCTCTGCAGTCCCTCTTTGACTGCCAACAGCACCACCACAGCACTGTGGATGTACCTCATGTGACCCTGTCTTTTGGGTGCTAATACAATAATGATTTACCACTAATTGCCAAGAAGCATCTGGACTGGTGGTCCTCAATTATAATGCAGTCACATTATAGCCTCCATATTATCCATAATAACCTCCAACTCCTCATATTACCCCAGTAAAACTTTAGCAGCACCATACTCTTGTGCTTATGCCAGTATGCCATATTTATACTGCCATCATTTGTAATAGGACATATTTCTCTTAGTATATGCTTTGTTCTCACCAGTTTAACACCCACCTTCTGAGGCATGTTCTACAGGGGAGAGTTGCTATGCTTCTATTAAATAAAGGGAAGCCTGCTCCTTATATTGGCAGCTCTTCTCCAAGGATCTTATTTGATTTGCTTCTCACAATATAAAATCTCGCTGTATCATTTGTTAGGCATGCTGTAATTCACAGACAAGTCCCATTACCAGGAGGAAACCCTTCAGCCGCCACCAGTCAATGTGCTAATCTTTGCACACAACAAATGGGTACACTGTCAACGAAAACATCAAATCACAAAACACATTTGTTGCTTAGAAGGCAGGAAAGATGCAGCTTTGTAAATTACCGTGCTACGCAATTGTATCCCAGGCGACCTGCATTTTAATGCTGATGTGTCTAATAAAAAAATGATCCAGTGGATGTATGCATGTATGTGTCATCTGTCTGTCTACATCTGCTATCTCACCTCTTTATCCATTATCCCAATTTAAATGCCCGCACAATCTGTATACAATTCTTCTATTTATTTCTGTCTGGTTTATCTGGCTGTCAGGGAAACAAATTTTACGATCTGTCTTTTTTTCCTTCTATCTACATATACCTGCTTACTTGTCAAATAATTTCACTTTGTTCACCTATTCATCTTTTCAGATTTTTTTCCTCTAAATTTATCCATACACATTCCCCTGCTGCTTTCTGCTCAAGTATATTTTTACTGGTGGGGTTTTCATCTCAACATTTATTCTATGATCTATTGATAGGAAGCAGTTCATGTAATTGTATGTGTCACTCCGGCTCAATGGGGTTTTAAACATGGGCTCATATACATCTATCAGCCATAATATTAGTGAAGAACAGGGCTTATCTATTGACAGTAGATCCTCTTGAGGGGTGGAAGATATTTTCCATGAAGTGAACAGTCAATTCTAGAGGTTTGTGTATTAGAAAGAGGAATAATGCACAAGGTTGAGGATCTGAGCAACTTTGACAAGGGCCAAATAGTGATGGGTAGATGACTGTTCCCACTATTCTTTGAAGAGCAAAACAAGAAAATGCCTACCTTTGAATTTCTCAGATTCAAGGCATTTATTTTTCCTGGTGTAGAACTCAATGACAATTTCTCCTCACCACATCTGGTCTCGACAGATTTTGCCAGATAAGCATTTTAGGATCCTCACTTTTCCAGCTTCTTCCCCCCCTACACAGTTCCATCTATAGTCCCCCAAACAATAATATTCCCACCTTGATGTTTCCAACTATAGTAGTGCCATTATTTTGGGCCCCACACAGTCAGAGTGGGTAGATGGGGAATTTACTTAGCCCATTTAATTTACCTAAGTAAGTAGAGTTCTACCTTAGGTACGTAGGTGCCCCAATAGGTATGTAGCTCCATTAGGTAGGTAGGTAGGTTCCCCCTTAGGTAAGTAGGTCTACCAGTGAGTAGGAAGCCCCCCTTAGTAAGTAAGTAGGTTCCCCCTTATGTAAGTAGATCCATCAGTAGGTAGCCCCCCATTAGTCAGTAGATGGGTTCTTCCATAGTTAGTATGTCCTCCAGTAGGTAGCCTTCCTTGGTAAGAAAGGTAACAGTTTCTCCCTTAGGTAAATGGTTCCCCTAGTAAGTAGATATGTTCCAATTTTGGCAAGTTTGTACCACATATTCACATCGTGGAAAATTAGCAGAATAATCACCCAGAGGTGAACATTCCGCAAATTTGCATGATGTGCCGACATAAGGACTACTTGGAAATGCGACGTCTCCATAGATGGCAATGCATTTTCGAACAGTTGAAAAATGAACATGTTTATTCTTTCCGCGAACCCCAGAATTGGAATTTTCATGGTGAAAACATCTGCCACTAAAATTACGCCGTGTGCATGGTGCAGCAGAATCCTATTGAAAATAATGGAAAGCAACAGAATTTCCAAGCATTTTTCCGCTGGATCCTGATCCTAATTTTGGTAGTCTGAACAAGGCCTTAGATTTCTTAATAGTAATGTTATGCCATTATGCTGACTCACTATGCAGCTCTCCCTTGGAGGTTTCTCTAACTCTTCTTATTTTCAATGTAGAGAAA